>NC_069382.1:9393939-9696969 GCF_027475565.1 Acinonyx jubatus | reverse complement strand
CAGTAAACGATAGAAGAAGTTCTTTAGAGACCAGGGAAAAAGAAACAGATCAGATATTCTGATACACACAATGAGAATATTGTAGAAGAGAGAAGCAATGATGAAATATAGACCTTTATTTTATTAATTTATCTAACAAAAGTCTGTTCAAAATAATAATCATTAAAATGTATTTGGTTATGTAGTCTTGTGTGTGTGTGTATGTGTGTATAATATATATATGAATATATATACATATATATGTACATATATGTATATATGTATATACATGTATGTATATATGTATATATGTGAATATATATACATATATATAGTATATATATATATATATATATATATATATATATATATGTGAAAAGGATTACAGCATTTATACAAGGGACAGGAGGAGGAATTAGGATTGTTTTTGTTATTATAAAGTATCCACACTCCCCATGTAGTGGTATGTAGTTATTTGAAAGTGGAGTTGGATTAGTAGTAAATGTTTATTATAGACACTAGGAAAACCACTAAAGAGAGAGAGAGAGAGAGAGACAGAAACAGAAAAAGTAATGTTGATATGTTAAGAGAGGGAAAAAAAATGGAACCATATGAGATGTTCAACTAAAACATCAAAAAGGCAGAAAAAGAGTAGAAGAAAAAATAGAAACAAATAACAAAAGCAACCATAGAAAACCATAACAAATATGGTAGGCATTGTCGCAACTATATCGGTAATCACTTTGCTTGTCACTGATCTAAGTACACCAGTTAAAATACAGAGGAGGCCAAATAGATCCCCTTATTATAGTGTATCAAATAACAATATGCACTTATATGATTTTATAAAAAATCCACAACAAAATGCAACAGACCCCGTTTAGTTCCCTGGAAAACTATAACAAATATTTAAGGAAGAAATTATACAAAATCTCTACATGCCTCTTGGGGGATAGAAGCTGTGGAAATACTTCCTAAGTGATTCCATGAGGCCAGCCATACCCCAATACCAAGACCAGACAAGGACATTACAAGAAAAAAAAAACCCAAAAAACAAAAAACACCGGCCAGTATCTCTCATGGACATAGAAGCCAAATCCTCAATGAAATATTTAAATTAAGTCCAACGATGTATAAAAATAGTTATGATCACAACCAAGTGTGATTATCTCAGGTATGCAAGGCTGGTTCAACGTTTGAAATTCTATTAATGTAATTCATCATATAAGAGGCTGATGAAAAAAAAACACATCATTGTATCAACATGCAATAAATTCATTTGAAAAAAACCTGACATGTTAATGTTAAAACTCTCAGTCAACTAATACAAGGAAACTTTCTCAACCTGATAGAGACTACCTACATAAAACCTAGGGCAAATGTCATACTTAGCAGTGAAAAATGATAAGCATTCACAAAAAGATTAGGAAGAAGCAAGGTTTTGCCTTCTTAGTATTCCTTTCAACACCATAATGGAAGGCCTTGCTAATGCAAGAAGACAAGAAGGAATGTAAAATTATACTACTTGGGAAGGAAGAAATAAAACTGTCTTTGTTCACAGATAACATAATTGTCTATGTAGAACATCCAAAAAAATCAAGAAAAATTTCCTGAAGGTAGTAAATGACTATAGCAAATTTGCAGGATACAAGGTTAATACACAAAAGTCAATCACTATCCTATATTTCACCAATGAGCAAGGGAATTTGAAATTGAAAACATATTGGCATTTATAATAGTACATCCTCAAAAACTTAATAGTTAGCTATAAATGCGACAGAATATGTACAGGCTCTACGTGAAGAAAACTACAAACCTTTGCTGAAAATACCAAAGGAGAAGAAATAAATGGAGAGATAGTGAATGATCATGGATAAAAAGATTCAATATTGTCAAGGCATCAGTTCTTCCCAACTTGATGTGTATAATCTATGCAATGCCCATCAACATCCTGGCAGGTTTTTTGTGGATATTGTCACATTGATTCTGACACTTAACAGATACAAAGACGAATGATGATGGTGGTAAAAAAAAAGGCAAAGACCCAGAAAAACCAAAACAGTATTGCATTAGAACATTGTTGGAGGACTGACACTACTCAGCTTTAAGACTTACTATAAAGCTGTGGTATTGGCAAAAAATATAGGCAAATAGATTACTGGAACAGAATAGAGAGCCCAGAAATACATCATCATATATATTTATTTAGTCAATTGATCTTTGACAAAAGAGCAAAGGCACAATGGATGGTCTACTCAACAAATGGAACAGGAACAGTTGGATATCTACAGGCCAAAAAAAAATGAATCAAGACAAAGACTAAACTATTCACAGAAAAATGAAATGTATCATAAACCTAATGTAAAACACAGAACTATAAAACTCTTAGAGGATAACATAGGAGCAGATGATCTTAAATTTTGTTATGACTTTTTATAGACAACACAAAGCCTTGATCTATGAAAGAAATAATTGATAAGCTGACTTCATTAAAATTAAGTTTCTGGTTTGCAAAATACACTGTCAAGACAAGGAAGACGAGTCACAGACTGGGAGAAAATATTTGCAAAGTACACATCTGATAAAGGACTGTTATACAAAATATACCAAAAATGCTTAAAACACAACAATCAGAAAACAACCTGATTAAAAAATAGGCCAAAGACCTCAACCAACACCTCACCAAAGAAGATGTATAGCTGAAAGCAAGTGCATATGAACAGATCCTCTATATTTATGTAATCAGGGAAATTCACATCAAAACAACAAAATGCTGCTACGCCCCTATTAGTGTGGCCGACATCCAGAATACTGACAACACTAAATGCTGGCGAGTATGTGGAGCAACCAGAAATTTCTTTCATTACAGGTGGGAATGCAAAATAATACAGCCATTTTGGAAGACAGCTTGACAGTTCCTTACAAAAACATATTTACTTTTATTATACGATCCTGCAGTAGGGCTCCTTACTATTTACTAGACGTTGTTGAAAACTCATGTCTACACAAAACCTGCAGTGGATGTTTAAGGTAGCTTTCTTCATAAATGCGAAAACTTGGAAGCAACCAGTATATCTTTCAGTAGGCCAATGGATAAATAAGCTGTGGTACATTCAGACAATGAAATATTATTCAGAGCTTAAAAGAAATGAGTAATCAAGCCATAAAAAATATAGAATAAACTTAGATGCATATTGCTAAGTGAAAGAAGTCAACTCTACAGGCTACACACTATATGATTTCAACAGTATGATTTTCTAGAAAGGCAAAACTATGGAGACAGAAAAAAAGACTGTTGGTTTTCTGGGGTTAGGGCAGAATAACGGATGAATGGTTGTCAGTTGTTTGGAGGAGGGAAGGATGAATAATAGGCTAAGCACAGAGCATTGTTAGAACATTGACTACTCTATGTAATACTCGCCATAGAATGCACAACACCGAGAGTGAACCCTAATGTAATGTGAGGACTCTGGGTGATAATGATGTGTCAATGTATGTTCATCATTTGTAACAAATGTACCACTCTGGCTGGGTTATTGATAATGAGGGAAAATATAGGAAATGTCTGTACCTCCCCTCAATTTTGCTACAAACTTAAAATTGCTCTAAAATTAAAGTTCATATTTAAAAAGTGGTTGGGAGCATGACTTTTTAATGAGATGTCAAGCATTATCAATTTAAAGACTCTCATTGATTGACTTAGATAAGGGATATTTATAAGAATGCAACTTTTCTCTCTTTTGAGTTTACACAAGACTATCTCTGAAAATTAATGTTATTCTCTGGAAGATATATGAGTGTATATCTGAACTCATGGTTATTAGCTAATCTTATTCCATAAGAAACAATTATCACTTCAGTTCATATTGCTAGTGAGTCTGAAAAGCAACCTCAATTTCATATCTTCTATTTAACTAGGATTGCTCCATTGATTTTGGAGTTACAAGACTCCTTCATCATGTGCTTCTGACCATCTCTCATGGTGTTGTTTTACAGGACTTTAAATGTCAAAAGCCACTATATTATATATAGCCTACTGATATTCACAAACGCTATTCACAAATGAGTAAATCAGATTTGGTTATGTATATTTCTCAGCAGAATGTATAAAAATCAGCTGGTCAGCACATGTTAAAACATGCTAAAAATATTAGTCAAGTAGGAGATTAGTCAATTAGGAGGTGTTTAGGAGAGAAATTGTTGTGTGTATGCCTTAAAGTCTTGGAGGCAGAAATCCTTGGGTGATCTTTGATTTACAATTCATAATATATCAGTTTTTCATGATATGTTGATAATACTGCATATTGCATAACATACCTAGCTTGGTTGAGGGGAGGAGTGTACAATCAGCTCCATCATAACTATGTACTGAAATGTGTGAATATTCATACAAACTAGTGTAAATACTGTATGTAGTCACACTTTTTATCATATCTGCTTTTATGATCCAGTAAACTATAAAAAATATGGTTTCTAGAGAATTTGCAGCATAAGCATTAACATTATATAATATTTTTTCTTTCTCTCTCTCTCTCTCTTTCTATCTCTCTCTCTCTGAGTCTATGTCATCATGCAAATATTAAGTTTATTTATTTTGAGAGAGAGAGAGCAAGCAGGGGAGAGGCAGAGAAAGAGAATCCCAAGCAGGCTCCACACTGACAGCGTAAAACCGAATGTGGGGCTCAAACTCACAAACTATCAGATCATGACCTGAGCTGAAATCAAGTCAGATGATTAACTAACTGAGCCACCCAGACGCCCCAGGGTTCTCAGCATTTTGGATGAGTATCAACCTATTTATGCCCTGGACTTGCCCACAAGGCTACTGACTCTGAAAGGTTTTGCTGTCTGCAGTAAAATATTGAATATTTCTGTTTACTGTGCTGTTTAAAATTCCTTCCCTTATATGTTTAGCTTTCTTTGGTTTTGTCCAGCTCCTCAGCAAACAATAATCTAGCTTCACAACTTTCTAAGGTAGTAGTGTTGAGTAATGCAAAGATGGGGCCATAGAATAAGCTAGGACCTGCCTCACATTCACCCCTCCCCACAGTCTCAAAGTACATGGGACAGCACACTGGAAGGAGAGAGATACTCAGTTCAGTGAGTAACTTAGGAGGGAAGTTGAAATAAAATTACTCTCTTTCCTGAATTTACTACCTGGCTGTGACTCTTGCTGGGGATGGGGAAATTAATGTTAAGGATACAATTTTTGAAATATCAAATCTGATCTTTATTGTATTATAGATGTTGTATAAAGGTGCTCGTTTTATGACTGACACTTGGAAATAAAGTAAATGTCATGGGACAGGAAAAGAGTTTAAGTCTATCTGTCCCTTTCCACATGGAAATTCTTTTAAATAACCAAAGTCAGGGGATCTTAATATTCCACTTAAGAGATCACTAAGAGATCTTAAGAGATACACATGAATAGCTTAAATTCAAAATCTCCTTTCGTGTTGCAAATGGTAAATGAAGACATTCAGTATAAACTGATTATGAAGGTGCTTCATTCCCAAAGAAAAGAGTCTTACTACTTCTATTCTCAATTATTACGTTATTAATTACTACAAAAACTCAATGCACTGTTTTCTTTTTTTTAATGCACTGTTTTCTTAAGTTATCTTTAAGAATATATAAAATGGGATCTAACTTTACTCAGTGTTGATTTTTCAATATGTATAAAAAGAACCTGTACCTGGTAATGAGTAGATGCTCAATAAATATTTGTTGAATGGATGTGTGAAGGTTTAAATGAATCGATGAATAATTTATTAAAATATTGAAGTAATATGACTCTATGCCATTATGCATAGATAAGTAGAAAGAATAGATTATTCTTCTACAGTCTGTGAGAATCATAGTATGTTTGTAATAAAATTTGGAGGATATATTGCCACTACCTAACATGTATTTAAGAAACCACACCACTTTGTATCATATGTCTTTTCTGAACATATTTTATGTTTTCCATTAAATGGATTTTTAGGCAGCCAAATAACTTGTTCCTGTTTTCCTAAAATAGAATAGAATATCATCTCTCTTAAAAGACCAGGGAAAAAAATCTTAACAGTAAAACTAGTAATAACATTGGCTTTTTTCTTATCAAATTAATGTTGACTATTTCCAAGTGTTAGAACACTTAGAGAAGTGGAAAATGTAATTCAGTGTATTGAAACCTCCAAAGCATTTACATTTATCCAAAGCATTAAAAAAATAATGTTTTCTTTTGAATCTAAATTACTTTATTTTCTATTACATTTTCTAGTTTTGTAAATTTTCTGTTAATAGTTTTTTTTCCCATAATCTTTATTACACATTGTCCGGTTATTGATCATTCTGTTTTCTAAACTATCATTTACAAAGAGACATCTTTTCAGACTTTACTGGTGTATCAATTTTTTCCAGGTTCTTGTAGAATAGAATCTGTTTTTGGTTTTTTTTTGGTCCATAAAATATTCCACAAGTAACAGTCAACACAGATGGAAATGTTTTGCACTTTAAGTTTAAAGCTCAGTTGTGATGCATTTATCATTTATCCATTTGTAGAAAAAATGATCTTGCACATTGTTTAGAAAAATGCATTTTAAATTTATTCAAATATCAAAAGACCTCATGTCAAGTTGGCTAGAACTCTCTTTCCCTTCTGAAAAAAATCTCCTGAAAATATTCTAAAATATACAATATGTACAAAAGTTCTCTCTATAAAGGCGTTTTCTTTTTTGTGTGACTACATTTATTCTCAGTCCTTAATAGCCTATAGTGCAAAGTTACACCATCTTTGAACTGTAGTAGGTATTTATTTTTATAAGATTTTATTTATTAGTAACATATGAGTGGGTTTTCCGGAAGTAATCCTGGCCAAACACACTAATGACGTTTGGTATTTAATAAACTATTGGGTTTTTGTTTGTTTGTTTGTTTGTTTGTTTTACTTTAGTATTGGTCACTCTTATACTACAGTGCATCATTTTAAAAATAGTTCACCATATTCCTTTTAATGCACTTAAACTAAAATATATTTCCTCAGGATTTTGTTTAACATCCTGTGAGTAGATTATTAGTCATGTTTCTTTATTTAAAAATCTGACACTACAACTGAGCCTTTTTACCTAAGGGGAGATGATATTTCTGTGAGAGGCTTACTCTCTGTCTTGGTCCGTGTTTCTAGGAAACAGAGCCTGAGACAGAGATATGTGTTAAGGTTTTAATTGAGAAATGCAGTCTTAGGACAGTGAGAGTGATGGAAAAAAAGAGAGTGGAATAGGAAAGAGAGGAAGCAAAGGCGAGGTGATGTGATATATAACTGAGCTGTCCACAGAACTCTCAAAAACACCAGTTTCCTTGGTCCTTCTGGATGACTTCCAGGAATCGCCAGCTTCACAATAGTCTTTTGTGAAAAAGAAAGAAGAGAATTTAATCTGTGTGTTCCCATCTTCTGTCTCTAATTTACCAGGTTCATCCCCCGAGATATTAACTGCCTCTCACCCACATGTTGTGTAACCCTGTGTCTCCCCAACATAGCAAGTTTCAAGGCTGGTGTTGTGGTTGTTCTGAATTCAAAAGTAATGGGAGAAGTCGTAGTTCTCCTGAGCGCAGCAATATACACATAATCTAACTGGGTTTTTTGTATGTGTTTGTTTCTTTCTTTCTTTGTTTGGAGACACTGGATTTAGAAGTCAGCTCAACCCATACTTTCAAAATCTATTTCACGGTATCAGAGGTTTTCTATTGCTTTAAACACTGTAATTTCTTGTTATCTACTGCATTTCTCTCTCCCTCTCTCTCTCTCTCTCTCCCTCTCTCTTTCTCTCTCCCAGTGTAATTATCCCATAAAAAAAGAAACCTGAACAACGTATTCTTATTTTTGTAGTTACTAAAATATTATATGTTTACTTTATTGAGTTTATACTCACAAGAAATATAAATACAAGAAAATAATGTAAGTGAGATTACAGTGAATAAATATTTGGTTGCTAATCTATCCTACCCTGCAGGGGTCTCTGGGTTTGGGTGTACTGGATAGAAATGAACAAGGACAAATCTTGGTCCCCCGCAGAGGGCCACATGGCCCTAAAAGAGCAACATTGTACAAAGTTGGGGTACCTTCTAAACTGATATGCCTTCCCAGATATGCAAGGTTTTCTAATCCAGATATAGGAAGTATATAGTCTAGTAGCATCCCTCAACACAAATTCAAACAAAAAATACATTTGAACACGGAACAAGTTTTTGAACATGTTAACCAAACATTGAGAATTTTCACTTTACTTTGTGTCATGTAGAAATCAATGTTATGAAAACATTTTGAACCCTTGTGTGTGTGTGTGTGTGTGTGTGTGTGTGTGTGTGTGTGAGTGCGTGCGTGTGTGTGTTATGTGGCGATGTACATTATCTCCTTTAAAAAATTCAAATACCGATAAAGCACAATGTATCAACATTTCCATAAAGCACAGGTAAACCAAGATGAAGTGAAATCCAGAAAACTGTCATCATTTTTCCTTACATTTTTCATATTAAATACCAGATGTGAATTGTCAGATATTTTGTTATACAAAATTGCAAACGAAATCCTCCCATTCAATTAAAAAGAAAGTCTTTCCTTCTCCTGTGATCCCTACAGTACATTTAACCTAGAGGAGAAAAAATACATAACTATTTGAAAGAACGCTTTAGTGTCATCATATCTTCGTCCATGTGTCAGTGGTCAGTCCCCTAAGTCAATGAAAATAAACTGACCAATTATCAAAAACCTTTCCGTTTTTATAGGAACAGTAATGATGGCACATTTGGTGATTGTAATAAGAAAGCATTAAATGAATTGAGGATAGGTCAATCTTGTTCAAAATGCAAAATTTTTTCCTATGTAAGAACCAATTTGCTTTTTTCTTAAGTAGAGTATTTTACTGATTTTTTTTTTTTTTACCCAACAGAAGTACACAATTTAGCCATTTACAAAATTTAAATAATTAGAAAAATTCCTGAACCCATGTTTTATCGAGTGGGTATGTATAAAGAGAGGTAGAGAAACAAACCCACTAGGCTATTCTTTACCTCTGTTTTCCTAGCATTGTATGAGCACAGAAGAGATTTTATTTTTTTAATTTGTTAATAATTATTAATTTTTATGAAGATTCTATTATAATTTTTAAGTACTTGGAATAATTTTATAAATATATTTTACCACAAACACATAGTTTAATGAGTATTCCTCTTTAAATATGTCTTGCTTTCTCCCTCTTCTCTCTGCCAGGTCCAGTGAGTACTCTTAAGCTCATATGTACACTTCCTGCTCTTCATCTACTCACATATCCACATCTATAGCCTTGTATATTCTCAAATACATATATGTGGCTTTAGTTATTATTTTATTCTTATAAAAGCATACTCTATAGCATATATTTCTCTCTATTAAGCTTTTCTCATTATAGATCCAGAAGATCCTTCCAGATTTTTCTCTCATTATTTATATACACGTATAATTATGTATACACATATATGTGTATATTCACATATACATATTTAAATGATTAACTAAATCTATCATTTCTTTGTTGCATATTTATTTTACTTTTTGTTTCTACTTTTGTCTACTGCTTTTTGTCTGAACATGCTACAGGTTTCCTGGCCCACACTTGTCTTGCTCATTTTACTAGCAATGTCTGTGACCTTTTCAAGAACCATTTCAAATATCATCTCTTATTTATAACTATGTCTCACTATGCTTATATAGCAAAACTGATAGCTTCTAAGTTATGTATGATGCCATCAAATATTATTATATACATAACACATGCATGGGACTAGCCAATATTATTAAACCACTTAATTAGATATAGAATTATTTGATCACATGCTTTTTTTATAAACGAGAAGTTTTCTTTAATGGTAGGAATTCTCTTCTATTCTTATTTTGTCTCTAGTGTCCTGCATAGTTTCATTTTGTGGCTCATGGTAGATAGCATCAGTTAACATATTGGGTATTTAAACTTTAATGACGTTTAGATGTGGCACTATGACATGGAAGAAGGGGAAATGAAGATGTAAATTAAGAATTTCACAAAATTGAAAAATCATCAGGAGGAAATTATATATTTTCTTTCATATTGTTTATTATAGTATATCCTACTTATTTTAGAAATAGTTTTTTTAATGCAATGAATAAATAGGTATCAATAATCTCAGCACATAGATCATGCCATTAATAAATTTATATATTTTCCTCCATTAACAGATCATGAATTTAACAAATAGAAAGCAATTCTTATATGTCCTTTTTTCCCCTAATTAAAAAAAAATTCCTCTTTCCTTAAATATATTAAATATATATTCAAATGCTATTATTATCAGTAATACTCAATATTTCATGTAAGGGATGCAACATAAGTTATCTGCTATTACACATTTCTTCTTTTTTTTAATTTTTTGATGTTTATTTATTTGTGAGATACAGAGACAGAGTGCAAGAAGGGGAGGGGCAGAGAGAGAGGGAGTCACAGAATCCAAGCAGGTTCAGGCTCCGAGCTGTCAGCACAGGGCTCAGGACAGTGCTTGAACTCACAGACCGCAAGATCATGACCTGAGCTGAAGTTAGACGCTCAACCGACTGACCCAGGTGCCCTTATTACACATTTCTTGATAGAGATGTCTACTTTAAGTTTATATGGTAAATAATTATTCATGTAAATAGATCCCCATGCGTGATAATTTTCTTATGATATATTCCTACTAAATGGATTATCAGATCAAGGAATACTTTACTTCCTTTTGTAGATTAAAAACATATGGGCTATATGTCAAATGTACTCTGTAATTTGTGGAGTCATCATTATTATTTTATAGTGAAATTCATATGAGAGCAAAATGTTTTGCCCTAGTACAGAATGATAGGTACTAAGAGCATCTCAATCTCAGGGAATATATTACAATAAATGAACTAGACATGCTATATGCATTGAATACACTATTGAACTAGCTTAAAAATGACAGACTTCCTATTGTTTATTTGCAAAATAAGTTAATAATGACAATAGTGTTCTAAAATCTTATTTATGAAAAGGGTTGTTTAGCTTAAAATATATTTTATGTATATTTTTAAGTGATTCCTGTTAAGCCACAAAACATTTGGTTCACACACCAAAAGAAATACTGATTTACTATTCTTGGATATAAACCAGTTTTATTCTCAGACAAAACTTGATGGTAAAATCCAAAGCATAGAAATAAGGGAGTCGAATAGAGAGGAAAGGAAAGGAAAGCATAAATGCTGTTTAATCACGTTATGGATTTTCCCATCTTTCAAATAATTGGCAAACTAATTCAAATAATTGGCAAGAATCTTGTAATACTTATGACTCAGCTGGGACACAAATACCATTAATTTTGCCTGGCAATCCTGTCTTGTGTCCATTTCCCAGCATGTATTTATCATAGAAGCAGTCCTGCAGCATCAGCTTTGAGCTTTTCAAATTAAAGGCCTTGTCTTTTATATACTTTTATTACTTGTACGATCAAGAAAGAAATTGAGCTGTTCTGAGCATTCAGTTAACATATTCTTTTGCAGTTATTTTCCACACACTGTACTTGGGGGTCAATAAAAGTTATACGTGCTAATAGTTCCACTCCATTAATGATAGAATGGACTTTCTTGTAAAATTGTTGCTTTTTTAAAAATGAGAAAGTTAAAAAAAGAAAACAGGTGCTTCTCAAAAGAGCCTGTTGTAAAGGCTGACCACAAATGAAATGTTTCTCAAAAGTTGTACTCATAGGGAAAATATAAATTGGAACTCTAATGAGATACCATTCTATCCCCAGAGTGAGTATAACCAAAAGATTGGGTAATACCAAATGTTGGTAAGAATAGAATACCTGGAATTTTCATGGATTACTAGTGAATGTTTATGTACGTGTGACCACTTTGGGAAACTATTTGGTGGTACCTACTTAAACTTGAATATGTAGATAGTATAATGATTAAGCAATTCAATTTCTGGGTATACGCCCAACAGAAATGAGCACTGTGCCACCAAAATATATGTTTTACAGTATCCATGACAGTTCACAATAACCCAATGTAACATACAATGTTTATTAATGTCAATAAGGGAGAATGAATTCTTTATATATGCAGTAATATATACCACTCTCAAAACTGTAATGTCGAGTGAAAAAATATTCAGCTACCAAAAATTACTGGATGGTTTCCTTACATGGCTAAGCCGAGTGCAGATAGAACTAGTAATGTGTCTTTATAGAAATCAGAATAGTGACTGCCACTGTGAGGTATATCAATTATACTTTATTTGCTACAACAGTTTTCCCAATGGCAGGATATAATTAATTAACAAGGAACCTCTAAAACATTTGCTCTTTGTAGAAATCATGTAAAAAAATAGGTAAAATGGACAAACAGGTAGCAAAAGTGACTGCAAATTTATCAGTAGTTCAGAAGACGGGAGATTGATGAGGTGAGTAAAAACACGAAGGACATACTAGTCTGTCTGAGAACTGTGTGTGGATTCACAGGGCTATTTTGTTTGTTTGTTTTGTTGTTACTGTTGCAGACAGAATGACAAATTGTCCATCATCTTTAAACAATGAGCTTAAAACATATAGTCAAATTTCCTGGCTATATATCTATTTTTTTCAAGATGTAATTTTATGGGTGATGTAGTCATTACCTAAACGGAAGCAAATATTTAAAAGTTTTGAAAACTAACTTGTTATTAGAGTTTCAGTTTATATATTTTTTTTCAAATACTGTGTAGAAAGACAGGAACCTGTGTTCTGTGTTATACAAGTTTCCTTGTTTGGTCTGTGATTCCAAACTTGGACTGAAAGAAAAGTTATTTGGCGAAAGGGGTCCTTGGGAGATACCAATACAAAGAAAGAATGATGAACCAAGGCTCACCATGAGCAGAGATAAGTGAAAGAAACAAAATGTGTAGGTTCATCTTTTTTCTTCTGACATTTTATTGTCACATTATACATTTGATTTATATTTGTCTTAAGATTGCATGCGAAAAGAAAAAAAAGATTATGCCTAAATCCAATATAATGAGGGAAATGGATTGTTTAATCAATGTTTTGTTTTTTAATAGTTTTTTCTGTTTCTTAACATATGGTCAATAATTTCACATTTTAAATATTTGTAAAGTTGATTTACTATTTTGTCTTTCTTTTCTACTTTTAATATGCCTCAGTTTCTTTGGCACATGTTTTCATTCCTTTTTGTGATTGACTGACATTATCATAAGGGTTGAGGTTTGAAAATGATGTTTAATGTTTCAACGTTATTCCTCAAAGTTTCAAGAAGCCTTGATCTTTTCAAGTTAGTTGAAATCATGAGACTTATTCTCAACTTGTTTTCCATAAATATTAAACTTTATCTGGTGACCACTATCTACATTTACTAGGTTAGCAAGTCATTTCCTGGGTCCTGGCTCTTCCCAGAAGTGTTACATAAGCTCAATACACAAAGCTTTTCTGAACAAATTTCATAAAAGGGGTGAACATTGGACTGTCTTCAAACCTGAAACTGTAGGTTCAATGTTTCTGTCTCATTTCTCTCTGAAATCAACACAGTCTTTGAAGACGATGTGTCTCCTTTTAAAGTCTTCTAAAGAAAATTTCATGTAGTACCATCACAAGCTCTACATTCTCTGAAATATTTTTTATTTAAAAATAAGGTAATACTGTATTTAAGGTTTAAAATAGACAAGTTAAAAGTCCCGGATACATTTTTAATGTCTGAAAATTCAGATATTCTATCGTTTATAAGAGGAAGATCAAGGAAAAGAATCTAAAGAGTAGAAACTAGCTCATGGTGCCCTCAAAAACACTAATTTGAAATTTTTGTTTTAATTTAATTAAATTCAGGTGTGAATGTTTGTGTGTAGTACATTTTATCACTTGACCTTCTATTAAGTCCTAATCGCTTCTTCACAATATTTTAATCTTATCTAAATTTATGTAGTATTGGTTAAAACCTCAACATGTCCTTTGCTGTTACATTGTATTTTGCTACTTCAGTTTTATTTTTAAGGCTCAAATTCTCTCTCTCTCTTTTTTGTTTGTTTGTTTGTTTGTTTGTTTGGGAAATTTTTTGGTTATGTCAAGACTGACAGCACCAGGGGCCTATTACCTGGTCACTCAATAGGAATATATTGTTTAACATTCAAAATAACATTGATTTGGGAATTAAAATAGAAGGGATATAAAACCTTAGGAGCCTTATTAGAAAATCTCAACTCTTAAAAGTAAGAGCAAGGACAATGATTGAGGAAAACCATCTCGTGACTAATTAGAGAACATAGAAGTTCTGATTATCTCCTCTCTTCTAAGAACCTATCTTGACAAATTTGATCATAATGTCACCCACCCCCATAACCCCTTTTTGTGAAACTACCTGTATTAGAGTTCTCCAGGGAAATGGGAGAGAGTAAGACAGATGAAGGAGAGTAATGAGAAGGATTATGAGAAATTGGCTTACATGCTTATAGAGGCTGAGAAGCCTCAGTCTGCCATCTGCAAGCTGGAGGCCCAGAAAGGCCCCTGATGCAACTCAGTGTGAGTCTAAATGCTTATGAACCAAGGGAGCTAATGGTTTACATCTCAGTCCCAGGGTAGAAGATGACTTGAGATGTTGCAACACAAGCAGGCAGGCAGAAAGCAAAAAATGGCAAATTCCTCTTCCCTCATCGTTTTCTTTTATTAAAGCCCTCAATAGATTGCCAATGCCCATCAATATTGGGAAAGGAAATTCACTTTATTGAGCCCGCTGATTCAAATGCTAACCTCATGTGGAAACACCATCACAGACACACCCAGAAATAATTTTTAATCTGGCACCCCATGGCCAGTGAAGTTGGCACATAAAATTAACCATCATCCTACCATAAATTAAATACTCTTATCTTAATATTGCCTCTTTGCGAATAGGGCCGTTACCTACCTTCTCCAGAAGCCAACATAAATCTTCTCAAATTATCTAGTAAATGAACTATAATTTGATTTAATTTTCTTTTTTTAAGTTTTATTTTAATGCCATTACAGCTAATATGCAGTGCTATATTAGTTTCAGGTGTATAATACAGTGATTCAACAATTCCATACATCACCTGATGCTCATCACAGCAGTAACTGTAGTTCATTGCAACAAAAATAACAAGATGCCTAGGAATAAACCTAATCAAAGGGTGAAAGATCTGTTTTCTGAAAATTATAAAACGCCAATGAAATAAATTGAAGATCATGAAAAATAAATGGAAAGATTCCATGCTCATGGATTGGAATAGCAAATATTGTTAAAATGTCTACACTATCTGAAATAATCTACTCATTTAATGAAATCCTCATCAATACTTTATCAAATACATATGGTACTTTATTTTTTCACATTTAAGTTTTTAAGCTCCAGTTAGTTAATACACAGTGTTATATTAGTTTCAGGTGTACCCTTAATCCACGTTACCTATTTTCCCCATCCCCCCACCACCTCCCCTTTGGAAACCATCAGTTTGTTCTCTGTACTTAAGAGTGTATTTCTTGGCTTATCTCTCTCTCTCTCTCTCTCTCTCTCTCTCTCTCTCTCTCTCTCTTTCTCTGTTTCTCTCCATTTTTTCCTTTGTTCATTAATTTCTTATATTCCACATACGAATTAAATCATACAGTATTTGTCTTCTCTGACTTATTTCACTTAGCATTATACTCTCTAGCTCCATCCATCTCATTTCAAATGACAGGATTTCGTTGTTTTATGGCTGAATAATATTGGTATATCACTTCTTTTTTAAAAAAAAATCAATGTTTATTTTTGACAGAGACACATAGAGCACAAGTGGGAGAGGGGCAGAGAGAGAGGGAGACACAGAATCTGAAACAGGCTACAGGCTCCAGGCTCTGCACTGTCAGCACAGAGCCTGACGCGGGGCTGTAACCCATGAACCGTGAGATCATGACCTGAGACAAAGTTAGACGCTTAACCAACTGAGCCACCCAGGCACCCCAATATATCACTTTTTCTTTGTCCATTCATCAGTTGGTGCACACTGGACACTTGGGCTGTTTCCATAGTTAGGCTATTGTAGATAATTATGCTATAAACATCAGGATGAATGTATCCCTTTGAGTGAGAGTTTTTGTATTCATTGGGTAGGTACCTAACAATGTCATTGTTAGACCACAGGGTAGTTCCATGTCTGACATTTTGAGGAACCGCCATACTGTTTACCACAGTCACTGTACCACTTTGCATTCCAATCAATAGTGCATGAGGGTTCCCCTTTCTCTACACCCTAGTCAACACATGTTATTTCTGGTGTTGCTGATTTTAGCCATTCAGACAGGTATGAAGTGATGTGTCATTGTAGTTCTGATTTATATTTCCCTGATGATGAGTGCTGCTGAGCATCCTTTCATATTTTTGTTGGCCATCTGGATGTCTTCTTTTGAAGAATGTCTGTTCATGTCTCCTGCCCATTGTTTAATTGGATGATTTGTTTTTGGGTGTTGAGTTTAATAAGTTCTTTATATATTTTAGGCGCTAATCCTTTATCAGATATGTCATTTGCAAGTATCTTCTCCCATTCCATAGGTTGCCTTTTAATTTTGTTGATTATTTCCTTTGCTGTGCAGAATCTTTTTATTTGGATGTAGTCTCAATAGTTTATTTTTTGTTTTTATTTGTCTTGCCTTAGGAGACATATCTAGAAAAATGTTGCTACAGCCATTGTCAAAGATATTACTGCCTCTATTCTCTTATAGGATTTTTATGGTTTCAGGGATCAGATTTAGGCCTTTAATCTGTTTTGAATTTATTTTTGTGTATGGTGTAATAAAATGGTCCAGTTTTATTCTTTTGCATATTGTGGTCCAGTTATTCCAGCACCATTTGTTGGAGACTGTCTTTTTCCATTGGATATTTTTCCAGCCTTGTCAAATTGTTGACCATATTATTTGGGTTCATTTGTGGATTTTTTTTTTCTATTCTGTTGATCTGTGTGCTATATTTGTGCCCATACCATACTGTTTTGATTACTACAGCTTTGTAGTATAACTTGAAGTATGGAATTGTGATGCCTCCAGCTTTGGTTTGTTTATTCAAGGTTGCTTTGGCTATTTGGATTTGGATTTTTTTTGTGGTTCCTTACAAATTTTAGGATTATTTTTTTCTAGTTCTGTGAAAAATGTTGTTGGTATTTTGATAAGAATTGCATTATATGTGTAGATTATTTCATATGGTGTAGACACTGTAACAAAATTTGCTATTCCAATCTATGTGCGTGCCATGTCTTTCCATTTCTTTGTGTGGTCTTCAATTTCTTCCACTGGTGTTTTATAATGTTCAGAGAACAGATCTTTCACCCTTTGATTAGGTTTATTCCTAAGTATCTTGTTACCTTCAGTGCAATGAACTGTGTTTTTAAAATAAGGTTTTCCTACACTTTTTTTTTCCTGCTTACAAGTCTTACTTTTAAACTCCCAATTATCTACTGTGAAGAAATTTTAGCACTTTCTATCTGTTGACCTATCTGGAAATCAAATTCAGTGATAGCAAAGGCAGGGATGATATCAGAAATTCTACACAGGAAGGGTTAATAAAGAAATGGATAGTAAATTATATTTGGGACATTGTTTCAGATCAGCCTTTCTTTACAGATGTTCTTGTATTATTTTTTAACCAGAGGGTTGATAGGGGACATGCTTGTCTTGTTCTTTCCATATTTTGTCTTGTTGCTGACCTTGGTGAGAAAGTGTCAAGTTGTTACTTATAGGACTTTTGCAATCTTTATTAGATTGAGAAAGTTCTCTTTATTCCTCTGAGAGTTTTTATTATGAATGAGTGAGTCATGGATTTTTAAAAATGCTTTTTCTGCATCTGTCAATGTGATCATGTGATATATATATATATATTTTTTGTCTGTTCAGGTGATAGATTGCATTGATTGCTTTTCAAATGTTGAACCAATGTTACATGTTTTAGATAAATCCTGCTTGGTTTCGGAGTATAATTCTTTTAAGACTTTTGTTTTGAATAGGTTTGCTAATATTTTGTGGAGGATTTTTAAATCTAATCTATGGTCATGTGAGATACTGATCTGTTTTTTTTTTTTTTATTTCTGTACATTGATCTTTTATACAGATTCCTTACTGAACTTATTATTTCTAGTAGCCTTTTAAAATAAATATATCATGTTTTTCTATATAGACAATATAAAATTTTGAATAAAGACAAATTTACTTCTCCTTTTCCAATCTGGATACCATTTTTGTTTCTAATATTATTTCACTGCCTAGGACCTCCAGTACAGTGCTGAACAGAAGTAGTGAGAGGGGACATCCTCAGTTTTTCCTAATAGTCACAAAAAGCATTAAGTCTTTCACCATTATGTTTGTAAGTACTCTACTTAATGCCAAAATCTAAATTCTGTATCCATTGTCTTCTGGATTCAATTATTTTAAAGATATTGACTGTTAGTCTATTTTTTATTTGATTTGGGGGTGATTTTAGTGTTTTCCTTTGTCTATGCTTTTAAGTGCTTTTATCATAATGTTACAATAGCATTATAATGTCATAGCTATTATTTCTATAGTACTTACTACCTTTGCATTCATAGAGTCTATGATTCCAGAACACAGTGTTTTCCATGTGTTTTAGTAAATTACCAGATATTCTCTCTTCATATCTTGTGTTTTCCATTCTCTCTCTCCTAAACTTTATCTATCTTTTTTTTTTTTTTTTTTTTTTTTTTTTTTACTCTTTGATGCCTCTCTTTTATCTAACATATCTGTTGATCTTCCTTTGTTAAAATTCCTTATTCACTCATTTCTTTATTCCATTCTTTTGAAGTCTGGTGCTGATAACATTTCTCAACTTTAATATTCTCTTCAGTGTTGTGTTTTGAAGTGTAGAGAGTGAAAATTCCTTCCTTTTATACTGTCATCTTAAAATAGAATCAGATATTTAGTCTATGCAGATTTTAAGGGTTTGTATTTCCTTTGACTCCACTGAGCTGGTGTAGACGATATAGTGCCATTTTATATGTAGTGTTATTTGGAAATAAAATAAAAGTTTCTGGTTTAATCTCATGTTGGTTAACTGAAGTTTAGAGAAAAAAAATTGTTTCCATGCTTAAATAATAAAAACGCTGCAATTTTCTCTTTTATCTAGTAAGCCATTTAATTCAATAATAAAAACAAAATATTTGTTTTGTTATTTGTAAAATAGCTTTCAAAATATTTATTCATTTAATCAATAAGCATTGATTTAACACTAAATGTGTATGCCATATATATACTCCTTTACTTCAAGAGTTCAAAGATTTTATGATGATAGAGGTTTGTTAACAGAGACTTACAGAAAATAGAACATCATAAATGCGGTCCAAAATATGGTTTATCTCAGTTAATATCTATAAAAGCTAATTCAAATGAAAGGATTATTTTTGTCAACTTTTTTTTTTAATTTGAAAAAGCAGATATAGAATGTTAAATTATTTTCTAAAGGATATCCACTGAAATAATGTATCAACCCAGGATGTCTAAGAGTAGATCCAATTTTTTATATTCCACTTGAAATATAATGGAAACATTTTATATTTATGGAATGTGACCTTCAAACATCACATAGTTTTAAGACATTTTTCTTACAAAATATGAAAAGTTACTATCAAAGATGAATTAACAAAGGCTAATTGTTTTACTTTAGTAATTTTTGGAAGGGCACTCAGTTCTACAGATCCATTAAATCAACCTTACTACATGATGATTCTTGTAACTCAGCTCTCTAAAATGTGTGACAATTTTCGTGTATGAAAGTATTAATTTTAAAATTAATATCAAACTTACTATGACTAAGTACATATATTTTAAGATACAATTTATTTGAAAATGATTATAATTGAGGCTTTGGGAGGGTATTGGTTGGTATTCTAAGGACTTATGTTAAATTAAATGTTAGGGTCTTTAATGAAAATTGAACTGAGCTTGATTATCTAAGATAATACAACTGCTTAAATTAAAAAAACAGTGTGATAATATGTTCTATTTATCCTTTTTTTTAAATTTTTTTTAACGTTTATTTATTTTTGGGACAGAGAGAGACAGAGCATGAACGGGGGAGGGGCAGAGAGAGAGGGAGACACAGAATTGGAAGCAGGCTCCAGGCTCTGAGTCATCAGCCCAGAGCCCGACGCAGGGCTCGAACTCACAGACCGTGAGATCATGACCTGAGCCGAAGTCAGACGCTTAATGGACTGAGCCACCCAGGCGCCCCTTGTTCTATTTATTCTAAAGTAGGATGAGAATATAAATTTGATCAGTTTATCAATATTTTTCTTCATTTTTTATGTTCTCTCTGTAGTGTTAATTTTTAGCCTACTATATCTCATTTTCTGTGATGGGTATTCAGTTAATACTTCTTAAATGTGAAAAACAGAGGAGCAACCCCTGAAATCCAAGCCTTTTCCTGGTATCATCCCAGACTAGGTTTTGCCATGAGCTGACATGGTACTCATAGCTAGGTCTTCCTGCTCTTTTATTCAATATCAAACATTTTGTAGAACATCAAGACAGACAAGGGTTCTCTGCAACTGTGAAGGAGAGGACATTCTGTAAATCATCTTTAATACCAGAAAAAACATGAAAACTATACAAATAACAAAAGTGACCAAACCTAGATAATATGAATGATTGATGCTTCTTTACCAAGTATAATGTTATTTTCTAGGTCTGGTCTTTCTTTCTTCCAGACAAGAATTGTTACGATATCAAATCATACATTATTCTCTGCTTCCTGACAAAGTACAGTTCTACTTTGTGAAATCATTTGTAAAATTATCTAATACAGGCTCAAATTCTATAACAAGTTATTCTAAACACACTTTTACTGAGACACCATATAGTTTGTATGGGGTGTAATTTCTCTTGCAACAAGAAACAGTAAACCCAACTTGTTCAGCTACAGGTGTGTTTCACATCGTTCTTTGGCTTCAATGGAGGGCACTGACAAATGTAAATGTGATTTTAGATACTAGACATTGGCACATATTTCTTAAAGGACTTTTTTTTAATGTTTATTCATTTTTGAGAGAGAAAGAGACAGAGCATGAGTGGGGGAGGGGCAGAGAGAGAAAGGGAGAGAGAGAATTCGAAGCAGGCTCTAGGCTCCTAGCTGTAAGCACAGAGCCCGAATTCATGAACCATGAGATCATGACCGGAGCCGAAGTCGGATGCTTTACTGAGCCACCCAGGTGTCCCTGGCATGGTATTTCTTGGTGCTACCACCTTCTCTTTTGGTCTCTTACTCTCTTTCTTTTTCTTCCTCACTCTCCCTTTCCCTCTCACCTTCCCTCCTTGTGTTTCTTCCTCTTTCTCTCCATCAGTCTCACTCATACATACTTGCATAAAGAAACAATATAACCAATGTAAAAATTTGCATAAAACAAGACTCCTGAAAATGTGTACAACTCCACCCACTATACCACAGAGCTACTATTTTTAAGTATAACTGTCTGCATTAAAAGAAAGGTAACTGTAGGTAACTTAAAAGCATTGATACGTATTATCCCCCAAAATGAATGTCTGTAGTTTGATTGTTGCCAATGATAACTCATTATGGATTATCTGGCTGCAAAGGTCAGTCACAGAAAGAATCATAAACAGGTACGTGAGGTCATTCAGGAAGTAGGCTCCACAGTACATAATAAGGCTGACATTCTTGGTTTAAAAACCGTAACTAAAAAGATGAAAGAGAAACTATGCCACAATATATATGTCCTGGGGAAAAAATGACAACCACCAAGAAGAAGAGTTAATACTTTCTACCAAGATTTCTCTCTTCCACTTGTAGTATAAAATATTAGTGTTGACTGTGGTGATATCCTCAGGGATTGTTGCCATTTGTAAGACAATCTATAGAGCTGGCTCACACTAGTGCTTGTCCTCTCTCTCTCTCTCTCTCCATTTATCTCTTTGTCCCCCTCTCTTTCCTTTCTCCACTTCAATGTACTCCCTCATCCTACCTTTTACTTGTCTCTTGTGCAATATTTTGGGTGTCCATAGCAAAAGTTGAGATTAAAAGATGTTAAAATGTCTCTCCAAGGATTTTTGTACTTTTAAGAAAACAGGAGAAATAATTCTTAAAATCACTTCACAGTATAACACAAAATAAGTGATTAAATTTGTCACTCAAAATTATTTCATAAAAAGAAAGTTTTTTAATTGCTTCCCACCCCATTGAAAAAGCTGTTAATTAGACAATAAGTAAACCTTACCACTTCAAACAAGAACACAATTTTTAAATGCTGATTTGAAAATTAAAAAGAACAGTATTTGGTGATAAATCACGTATTATGTATGAAGAAGGAGTCTTATGAGGAATCATACTTGTTTGTTTAAATAATAAACAATCATGTTAGTGTACATTTTTACCTAATGGCTTATTTGAAGTTTTTTTTTTTCAGTTGAGAAATTAACTTTGCATGAAGACATAAGGGAAAGTATGCCATCATAGAAAATAATCACTTTTGTGTATGTATTTTCCTTAAAATCCCACGTCTGTCTGGAAGTTCTCTGTGGAACAATGCTATTTCTTCCAGTGATTTCTATTTATCATTGAGCTGTGGGACACCATTGGCAATTTAGAGAAGATTAATGCCCTGCAGATTAGAGACCAGCAGCAGGAGTTTCTCCCGTAAAGACAAATGTTCTAAAGATTTATCTGTTTACCTACATAATTTTTTCTTCTCTTTAAGATACCTAGGGATTTTTGTGCCTCATTTGGCACTGCTTTGTAAGGTACTGTTGCCAAGAGAGAAAAAAAAACGTTAATTTTCTCTCATTGAAAATACCTAATTTATAGCAGAATCTATTTTTTTTAAGTTTGTGAATTCCAAAACAATACCACCAAAAGCTAATTACCTTTGAGAATGTAAGTGCATGAATGACCATTCTGGATTTTCTGTATGATAAAACATCATGTTTGGTCTAATTTCAGTCTTCATTCAAAATTTAAAAAAAAAGGTTTTCTCTTTATAATTACAAAATCTCTAACCCAGTTTGTAAAACATTCTATATAAAATTAATACATTTTGAAAATTAATTTTATAAATTGACATGACATACAGTATACCTATTAAATAAAAACAGGTTATAAATAATTGGCAGTAAATCATAAATACTTCATACAATTGCTTCCAAAGGATTTACACAATTATCAGTAAGTTTAAATAGCTTCTGTAAAGTGCAAGCAATAAGTTATACTGTAATGTCAGTACTCACATTTTAATAATATTGCATAATTACATATATTAATACTGGAATTCATCTTAGTTGAATTTAAACTGAGATGTCAGTACATGTCAGAAACGGTGGTTAGTGGTTCATTCATTCCTCATAGAAGTGATGAGAAAGGCATCCGTTGTTACCCTCATTCCACAGATGATGAAATTAAGTATGGAAATGTGTGTCAAGATAGATATACTTATAGATATAGATATAGATATAGATATAGATATATGCAGTTGTTTGAAAATAATCTCATAAAAATCTCATAAAAATAGTCTTAAAACATTTACCACTCTGGAGCTTCCTTCTTCCAAAAAAAAAAAAAAAGTGGGAGAGAGAAAAACTTTTTGTGGATTTAAAGCACAGTTTTCCCCCGTTTCATATGCATGTCTAATTTTGAGCTAATTAAGTATTTGCTCCATACTAAAAAGTGATCTCTTTGATCATTCTTAGATGGAAAAGTCCTCATACAGAAACTATTTTCCCCTCTCTACTCTCTTTAATCTCATCCTCTGAGTATTTTATTATGGAAGAGATGATCTCTCCACAGTAGAGTGGCATCCTCACCAAGTGGAAAGTTGTTTACACCTTCCTAGCTTTGATGGCATATGTGAGGCATTTTATGCTCCATGGAAGAGAGGCCTGCCATGCACTGAGGTGACGTTATTGTTATTATACCCAGGGCACTTGTTTAAGGATCTGTCTTTAAACAACAACTACAAGGCCCATTTAAAACTCACTTTAGCTTCGAACATACTTGTAATTTAACTTGAGAATACCCAAATCACTAGTGTACTATTTGTGGGAAATAGTTCTGATTCAATCTACACAGATTATTACTGACACCTAAAAATAGTTCAAGGGGACGTAAAATTGGGTCTGTGGAAGGTTAAATGAATCAAAGAGACTGTCATCAAATCAAGAGTCAAACACTGTGATTCAGTAAAGTCTTTAAACATAAGGAAACATATACATCAATTGCTTTGCCTTGTATACTACAGTTACAGTCATTTTAAACAGTTTGAAAGTATATTCTTTCAGTCTTAAATTAGAGCTTTAAGTTGGAACCCATCACTGAGTCAGTTCATGACCTATCCCAGATGGCGAAATATAATGGCTGTGCATCCGTGTTTTTTTGTATGTCTGTGTTTTCTTCTGCTGGAGGGGATCTAAAGCTTTGATCAGAATCTCAAAGGTAATCATGAACTCTGGAGTGTTTTCTATTCATGGATATAAATGGAAGATTTCTCATGGCAATCATTACTGTTTACTAGAACAGCAGTTGAGATTTAGCGTCCTTAGAAATATCTAATTCAAAAATATTTTTTCACTTCTCTAGATTACTAAAATTTTAGCATGTGTTTCTCTAACGTCAATTTACATATGTTGAATCAAAATTGGCAAGGGGAGAATATATGAATATTTAACTTTTTTTTCATTGTGTTCTCTTACTGCTCGTCTTATAACCTATATGCCTATATGACTTTAAATTTTTTTGGCTACTTGGGATTCTATATATCTCTTTGCTTAGATACTCAGTACAACAAATACGTATTATCTATTATGTGTCAAGTAACAGGGACACAGTTACAAACTAGAAACATGGTCCTTGTTCACAATAAGCAGTTATCCTAGCAGAGGAAATAAATATGAAACAAATACTTGTACAATTATTATTAAATGCAGTTGTAACAGTGGCATGGGAGAGAAATACAAAATTTAAGTAAGAATGTAATAGATCCTAGCCAGGGAAAAAGCAAAATGATCTCAGAATACAAGAGTAAGTATAGATGAGAAAGGGCTTGGTGCATTGCATGCTACATTTAAGCTACAGCAGGTTAAAACATCACTCAAGCTCTCACTTTCCAATGTGAAATATTTTTACATTCATACACAGTTTCAGATAATCATTCAATATCACCTTTTTGTTCAGTGATTGTTTTCCATGATGTCTTCTTTAGACTATATATATATATATATATATATATACACACACACACACATATATATATATTCTTTAGACTATATATGTATATTATTTAGACTATATATGTATATATATGTACATAGTCTATAGACTATATATATGTACATAGTCTATATATGTACATATGTATATGTATGTATATGTACATATGTACATATATGTACATGTATGTATATGTACATATACTATATATGTATATATATGTACATAGTCTATAGACTATATATATGTACATAGTCTATATGGACTATAGTCTATAGTCTTTAGACTGTGTATATATATATATATATATATATATATATATATACACACATATATACACATACATATAACATTGAGCTTATGATGAGTATGCTTTGATGAGTCTCTTTTTTTTAAGTTTATTTATCTATTTTGAGAGACAGAGAAAGAAAGAGTTGGGGAGGGGGAGAGAGGAAAGGAAAGAGAGAGAGAATCCCAAGCAGGCTCCACGCTGTCAACACAGAGCCTGACTCATGGCTCTGTCCCATGACTGTGATCATGACTTGAGCAGAAATCAAGAGTCAGACACTGAACCTACTAAGCCACCCAGGTGCCCCATGATGACTTTCTACTTTTTTCTGCTATTAGTCTGAAAATATACTTATTCTTTTTACTTTTGATTTTTAATATAATTTACATTGTTAACCATTCCTGAGACACTAGTGAGAGCATGTCATCAATATTTTTTATATGTTGAAACCTCAATTGCTTTCACCTACTGCACCAGAATGCAAAGTGAAGCAATAAAAACTAAAGAAAAGAAAGTTAGTGGACATTGTGCTGCCTTTATGAATGAACCCTCTTGCAACAAAAGGGCACAAAATGTTATATTTATCAAAAAATGACCTTCACACTGTTGCATTTAAAAAGGAATGTGTTGGCAACAGAAACTTCTCTAAAAGCCTGTAGTATACTGTCCACTATACCTTGCTATTGCATATCTATTATGATTTGAAATTAATGTATGATGCTGATACTAAGGCAGAGTTTGTTTTCAGTATATTGTTTACTTATTAAGTAATTTAGTTTGAGCATATAAAAGGAACTATGTCATGCAAAAGGCCTCTAAATAGACCAAAACCATAATTATAAAAAGTATACTATTTCAAAAGAAACTTTGAAATTATTAGGAAGAAATCCTCTTAAATAAATATTATAAATGGTTTTTTGGAAGTACAAATAGATATTGGAATTTGTAAGACTTATTACATCTTGTGATTAGATGCACACATTTTCCATTCAAATGTTGACTCTATAGTCACCCTATTTTTTAAAAAGTAAGCTTGGTTTTAATTTTAATCTAATGACAGATATGAATTTGAGGTGAAAAATGTCACCTTGTCTCAATACTTTATAGAATACATATTGTACCTTTTAAGTTTTTATATTAATTACAATTAATATAGACTGTTACACTGGTTGCAGGTGTACAATGTAGTGACTGAACACTTCCATACATAACCCCGTGCTCATCACTACAAGTGCACTCCTTAATCCCCATCACTGATTTAGCCAGTCTCTTCACCACCTTCCCTCTGGTAGCCCACCAGTTTGTTCTCTATAACGAAGAGTCTGTTTCTTAGTGTCTCTCTGTCTCTCTTTCTCTCTCTCTCCCTCTCTCTCTCTCCCTCTCTTTTTACCCTTTGCTCCTTTGTTTTGTGTCTTCAATTCCACATCTGAGTGAAATCATGTTATTTGTCTTTCTCTGACAGACTTACTTCACTTAGCCTTATACTCAATAGTTCCATCCATGTCATTGCAAATGGCAATATTCCATTCTTTTTTATTGCTTAGTAATATTCCAGGGTGTGTGTGTGTGTGTGTGTGTGTGTGTGTGCGCGCCACTTTTATCTATTCATCATTTGGTGGACACTTGGGCTGTTTCCATATTTTGGCTATTGTTGATAATGCTGCTATAAACATCAGGGTGCATGCTTCCGTTTGAATTAGGGTTTTTGCATTATTTGGGTAAATGCCCAGTAGTCTGATACCTGGATTACAGAGTAGTTCCATGTTTCACTTTTTGAGGGAACTCCATATTGTTTGCCAGTGGCTGCACTGGTTTGCATTCCAACCAACAGTGCAAGAAGTTTCCTTTTCCTCCACATCTTAGTCAACAACTGAAGTTTCTTGGGTTGTTGATTTTAGCCATTCTGACAAGTGTGAAGTAATATCTCATTGTAGTTCTGATATGCATTTCCCTGATGGTAAGGGATGTTGAGCATCTTTACATGTGTCTGTTGGCCATCTGGTTATCTTTAAAGAAATGCCTGTTCATGTCTTCTCCCCATTTTTAATTGGATTATTCTTTTTTTTTAATTTTTAAGTTCTTTATATATTTTTCATGCTAATCCTTTATCAAATATGTCATTTTGCAGTATCTTCTCCCATTCTGTAGGTTGCCTTGTAGTTTTGTTGATTTTTTCCATCTCTGTACAGAAATATTACTTTGGTGTAGTCCCAAGAGTATATTTTTGCTTTTCATTTTTTATCTTGCCTCTGGAAACATATCCAGAAAAGAGTTGCTATGGCCAATGTGAAAGAAGTTACTGCCTTTGTTATCTTCTAGTATTTTTATGGTTTCAGGTCTCATATATAGATATTTATCCATTTTGAACTTATCTTTGTGAACTGCGTAACAAAGTGGTCCAGTTTCATTCTTTTGCATGTTTGCTATCCAGTTTTCCGAACACCAGTGAAGACACTGTCCTTATTCCATTGGATATTCTTTCATGCTTTGTTGAAGATTAATTCACTGCATAGTTTTGGGTTCATTTCTGGGTTTTCTATTCTTTTATATGGTCTATGTGCCTACTTTTTGCCAGTATCATACTGTTTTGATTACCATAGTTTTGTAATGTAACCCTGAAGTCTGAAATTTTGATGCCTCCAGATTTGCTTTTCTTTTGCTATTCAGGGTGTTTTGCAATTCCATATAAATTTAGGATGGTTTGTTTCAGCTCTGTGAAAATGCTTTTGGGATTTTCATAAGGATTGAATCAGATATGTCGATTGCTTTGGGTAGTATAGATATTTTAACAGTATTTGTTCTTCCAATCCATGAGAATGGAATGTTATGCCATTTTGTTGCATCATCTTCAGATTTCTTTCATCAGTGTTTTCTAGTTTTCAGAGAACAGAACTTTCACCTCTTTGGTTAGGTTTATTCGTAGGTATCTTGGTTTGGTGCAACTGTAAATGAGATTTATTCCTTAATTTCTATTTCTGTTGCTAAATTATTGGTGTATAGAAATGCAACAGATTTCTGTTAATTGTATTGTGCGGCATTTACTGACTTTGTTTATCAGTTCTAGCAGGTTTTTGATGGAGTCTTTTGGATTTTCTACATATAGTCTAATGTCATCTGCAGTTAGTGAAAGTTTTACTTTTTCCTTACTGATTTGGCTTACTTTTATTTCTTTTTGTTGTCTGTTATGGCTAGGACTTATTTTTTTAAGTATATTGTGAAATAATTGAGTCCTTTCAAAGTTTTTTTTGAGGATTATATATATGTGACCTTTACTCAGAGGGAATGAGGCAGCATCTGTGATCTCACTTGTACTCTCCTCAGTCTTATTTAAAAACTTATTGGGAGATTACAGTGCAGGCTGAATGACAGGATCAAACCAATTCTTTGTTACTCTCTCTCTCTTTTTTTTTTTTTAGCGATAGTTTCTCATAGATACTCAGATTCCTAGGATCCTTTCCTGAAAAATGGGGTTAATAATTGTGCTTATTTTATAGAGTAGAAATCAGAGTTAATTGAAGAAGTATATGTGAAACAGCATGATTGACATAGAGGAATTATAATAAACTAGCTATTATTTCATATATTTTTTGGCCAAGCTTGTTTTATTTTGACATATGGCACCATCCTCCACAGAGATTCATTTAACTGAATTTATATAAAGTCAGCTAAATCTCGTTTTAGACTATTTTATGTAGTAAGGATAGATCATTTTATATGTGCTGTGTAGCTATCAAAAACTGTGCAAAATTGTAGGAACCCATTGCAAGAAAATAGTGTTGATTTACCAAATGGAAAATGTATATTAAGCATCTGGCATGAAAACTCACTAAGATTAATGTTAAGAAAACTGTAGTGAAAATGAGATGCTTTTCTTGTCATGAGTCAGCGACCTTCACACAAGCCTTTGTGTTCTCTTCTCATCCAGGCTGTCAAAAAATGTCTGCTGATATTTTTAACTCTCCCTCTTCTATAAATGTCTAGATCCTTGTTTTTAAAGAGATTTTTTAAAAAACTTTTAAATGTTTATTTATTTTTGAGAGACAGAGACAGAGCGTGAGCAGGGGAGGGTCAGAGAGAGAGGGAGACACAGAATCGGAAGTAGGCTCCAGGCTCTGAGCTGTCAACACAGAGCCCGATGGTGGGCTCAAACCCACAAACTGTGAGAACATGGCCTGAGCCAAAGTCGGACACTGAACCGACCGAGCCACCTAGGTTCCCCTAGATCCTTGTTTTTATTTCACGTCTTTATTTAGATATATTTTAATGATTTGGAATACTTCGAATTCCTTCTTCATTTCTGTAATATGCTAATTATGAATGGAATTTTTACTGAAGTAGAGTTACATGTGCATGTATATGAGTACATATAAATTAACCTAACAAATTTTCACTTACCAGTTGTGTTGGTAAGACCCTAGATTGAAGAAAAACAAACATAATAATCATTTAAAATTCCAAGTAACTTTGTAAATTACTTAATTCTTTAAAATTTTTTTTAATGTTTATTTATTTTTGAGAGAGACAGAGACAGAATGCGAGTGGGTTGGGGCAGACAGAGAGGGAGGCACAGAATCCGAAGCAGGCTCTGGGCTCTGAGCTGTCAGCACAGAGCCTGACGCGGGGCCCGAACTCACGAGCTGTGAGATCATGACCTGAGCCGAAGTCGGACGCTCAACCAACTGAGCCACACAGGCGCCCCATTTCATTTTTTTTTTTTTAATGGAAGAACCATATTGTAGTCTTATCAGTTATCCTCATAGTGCACAATACCAAATACCATGTACATTAGTTACTTAGCAGAAATGTAATGAATGAATCCCTATTCTTCACACTATCACCTGCCTCCATCATAGCATAATTCCTAATATTCTCTTGCTTCCCATATTTTTTTCTTTCTTCCAGCATAACATTTATGTTACTACCTAGACAACATTTTATTTTATTTTTTTAAATATCTTTTTTTCAATATATTAAATTTATTGTCAAATTGGTTTCCGTACAACACCCAGTGCTCATCCCAAAAGGTGCCCTCCTCAAAACCCATCACCCACCCTCCCCTCCCTCCCACCCCCCATCAACCCTTTTGAGAGTCTCTTTTGCTTTGGCTCTCTCCCACTCTAACCTCCTTTTTTTTTTTTCCTTCCCCTCCCTCATGGGTTTCTGTTAAGTTAACATTTTAAAACAGCATTTTGGCTCTACTACTCCTGTAATTAAAAATCTTTCAGGATTCAATAAAATTTATCAGCACAGAGTGATAATTTATGAAATATTCTAATCCATAATTCTTTTCTAGTTACTTTCCCTCGGTAATTCTGACTTTCCATTCTCTCGGATCTCCTTTGATTTTATTCCTTCCTAGGCATTAAAGAGATAGAAAGTCTGTTTTCCAGTTGTTCACATACAAGAATTGGAATCAATCTTGATTCTTCTCCTTTCTTCACACTTGAAAAATCAATCCATCATAATATACTTCGGACACTACTTTCAATATGCGTTTACCATTAATATCCTTTCAGCTCTATTTGGAGTGACTTTCTGAGCAATGCTTACTTCATTTTGAATCTTCTTTCACAGAGTATACATTTGAGTATCTTTGCCAAAGATATTTTTTACATCATTAGTTTTAGTTACTGCCTAGTATTCAAGTAAGCAGATCAATCAAAATATGGAACCAGATTCAACTTTTTGAATTTTATTGTATGAGCCGTTATTGTTCATGTAATCAAAATTTACTTACCTCATCTATAATTTTCAGGTTCTATAAATATATATTACTAAAATAGGATATTGTTTCTAGGGTCAATAAAATTATTTATCATCACTCATTAGGTTTTAGTATTTATGAGCCATATGTTCAGAATTTTTACAGATATTAAATTTTCGAGTACTCATACCTTCTTTCAATAAGTACTATTATTAATGACAGTTTTAGATGAGAAAAAAACCCAGAAGTTAATAGTAATTAAGTGTTTCACACAAGGTTATTGGCTAATGTTAGTTTCCATAAGTTTTCTGAAATTAGTGTTACTTTGTCTGTCTACATAACTGCTATGAAGTAACTCAAAGCCCTTCTTTTGTAATTTTAACATTATTGTAAAATGTATTTTACTATTATTACCAAAATTATCAAATACAGATTTTACTGCATATACATGTATATGTACACACACACACACACACACACACACACATATAAAATTTTCAAATTTCCCTGCAAAGCCCTAAAATAATAAAAATTATTGCACCATACCCCAATAACAGTAAGTGAAATAAATAAACCTCAGGATTAAAATTTTAAAACCTCTGTTTCCTAGAATATTAGATTCTACCCCTCGTCCCAACAAAAACTATTCTTTTTAAACAATAAGGATGACATAAGTAACCTAGTCTTTAGGTATAGCCATAAAGGATAAAACAGCCAAAATTTCTGCGCTATATTGCAGTTCATATCTGCCACATAATGTTAAAAAAGATATATATAGAATTACACATTCTCTATACACATCAAAAGATAATGTGCACCATTGGTTTCCAAAGAATTGAGGTTTATAATATAAAATATCAGTTTCTCTATAATTTTTAACAAGTGGTAACATTTCTTAATCTAGTTGAAGCCCAAATTCTCTGTTTTAGAAACAATTGATAATCTACATGTCCTTGTTAGACTGACTACTAGATAGTACCCTGTTTATTTAAAATTTGTTTATGTTTATTTTTGAGAGAGAGAGAGAGAGCAAGTGAGCAACCGTGAGTGGGGGAGGGGCAGAGAGACTGGGAGACACAGAATCTGACACAGGCTCCAGGCTCTGAGCGGTCAGCACAGAGCCCTATGTGGGGCTCGAATTCGCAAGCTGTGAGATCATGACCTGAGCCAAAGTAGTGCACTCAACAGACTGAGCCACCCAGGCACCCCTATTTATTTAGCTAATGGGAAAGTGGAATAAACTATGTAGCTTGGTCACTTAACTCCTCTTTCTTGCTTGGGAAATGATAAATGTTGAGGCTTGAATCATTGTTTAGGGTCCTCTTTCATTATTTTGAAATATACCATTAAATTGCACTGAGTGTTTTGAAAGTTTTCCAGAACGCAATTAGTGATATTACAAACACTACTGATAATATACCATGATAAAAAAGAAAATAAAGGAAAGAAAGGAAGAAAGAAAGAAAGAAAGAAAGAAAGAAAGAAAGAAAGAAAGAAAGAAAGAAAAAGGTGACTTAAGAGCGTGAACAGTAAATAATATGTTTCTTACCAGAAAAGCCATCCATCCATCTACTTTCTCATTTGTGTAAAGTGCTTGAATGCCACTATATTATATGACTATAATAAGATGCCATATCAGACTTCTTAGAGAATATGGGTCCGGAAGTTTTACTGAGAGACTTGCGTAACGCAAGAAAGTTTTACCTTGAGACCAGAGATACCAATATAGCCAGCAGACACATATTAAACATCAACTAATTGTCAGAGACTATGAAGACAGAACCCAGTACCTGGAACTCACTGCCCAGTGATGGTGACTAATGTGTAAACAAATTATGTAAACAGCAATAGGAATAAGAGGTCGGATGAAGCATTTTGAGAGTCTCAAGGCTAAGATAGGAAAGAATTGCTTAGAGCCGGGCTCCTTTATCCAGGATTCTATTCAAAGAGGCAAGGTCCAACTATTTCACTTCTCTTATATTCAACATGGTGATTGGTAAGAGAGATGTTAAATTTTAAAAATATGAAATTTAACTCTGATGTGTTTGATTTCACTCCTATCCCGGGATACATGGATCTCTGTCAACAAAACTAGAAAATAAAAAATAAAATATTCATCAAAGTTGTCCCTAAGCACTTATTAAATAAAGTGTTTGTATGTGACATCTGCCCACTGCCTTTTCAGCACACATTTTGCCTTTTCAGCACACATCTCTAGAAAAAGAAAAAAAAAAGAAAGAAAATAAATGGAATAAAATAAAATAGAATTGAATAAGAAACAAATATACAAAGAATGATACTTGTATCTATTATCACAGTCTATTAATGTTAACTTCAATTTCTTTGAAGCCAGTTTAAAAACAAATATATGCTTTCCATGAATAGATTGAGGAAAATGTACCTTTTTAAAAAGGTTTTTACTTTATTTAAGTACAATATATATTTAAAAAGCACACAAATATTGTTTGATTTCTAATACAATGTACACACATGTGTAAATACCCAGAATTCCCCATCATATGCACTTCAGTCTCTCATTCCCTAGTGTAGCCACTATTCTTGCTTTTAAACTACTGGCTAATCTTGGAGTCACATAGCAAATACCCTATGCCTACCTTCTTTTACTCTGCACTGTGTCTGTAAGATATATCCATTCCATAGCATGGTTTTTACTTTATTTGTGTTGTTACCTAGTGTTCCATTGAGCATATGACTTTTTCTGGAACACTGACGTCCGTATTCTCAGATCATTATGTGGATCAGTCATGTGGGCAAGAGAAGCCGTGTAGCCTAACGGTGAAGAACACAAAGTTCTGTAGGGAGAATTTGATCTGCCACTTTTGGTCTGTGCGCTCTTGGGCAAGTTAACTTTCTGTTGTTATTGTTGTTGTTAAGATATTGTTTCTTCTTCAGAATGGGGATGGTAGTATTATCGCTGTTGGTTTGGGGGTATTTAAAAAACAATAAAACAAGTTTGTTCCATTTTGTTTTCCTGTACAAGTTCAAAACAGGCTGCCAAATATAAGCAGAGATATCGGGGCAAAGATCAACTCCATTAACAGCCATCTGTGGAAATTAGGTGATATATTCTGTTAAGTAGAACTTTATTACAAACTTAATCCAGAACTTTAAGTGGAAAGTATGCTATTAAGAACTGAATCATTTTCCTTCTTTTTTAAAATATTTACTTTGATATTCTCTTAAATTAAAATACTAGATACAGTTCTCTAAAAAAAGCAGGTACAGAAGTTAAAAATATTTATAAACATGTCCTGTTATCTTAGTTTTCTTTTTTAATTTTATTATACCAGTGACATTGAATACTTTACCATCAGCTTTCTATCATTAAAAAGGATTGAAATACTGTGCCTAGTTATAATGTCCTCTCTTCCCACCATAGATCACGTCATCAAACCTTTTTTTTTAATCTTTATGGACCCTTAGTATACTCATATATGTGCACACACATAATATTCATTAATACATATATTTCTATCCATTGCATTTTTTCCCTTTAGTAAATTATCTGACTTGGAAAATCATGTTTGTGTTTCTTATTATGATTTTAAAACATTTACTATATTTTGAGGCACCTGGGGGCTCAGTCATTTGAGCGTTCCACTCTTGATTTCAGCTCAGGTCATGATCCCAGTGTTGTGGGATTGAGCCCTGTGTCGGGCTCTATACTGAGCGTGAAGCCTGCTTGGGAATCTCTCTCCCCCCCACTGCCCCCTCCCCTGCTCACACTCTCTCTCTCTAAAATATGTATACATATATGTATGTATGTATATCTATATAAAACATTTACTATATTATATTATATTTATAATACATATAAAATACTATATTTTAATTATGAAACCAAAAATATGTTTTGTAGGAAATTTGTAGACAATACTCAAAAAAAGAACAAAAAATAGTATGTACCATAATTTCCATTAGGAAAAAGAGAGATTGAAGAAGAGCTGAGGGAGTGAGAGGAGGAAAAAGTAACAGACGGAGAGAGAAATAGGGAAACAAAAAGGTGAAAATGTTTTAAGCAGAAATCTAAGATGGTCCCCAAGATTCCTGGGCTCAGGTATGCATACACCTCCCAGCTATGCAGTCAAACAGCAACGAGCTTGTTCTGTGTTCTGTGAAAAGACTTTTCAAATATAATTAAACTTCTGTTAAGTTACTACACAGAACCAGAAAACAAATACTTTTCCTGTCCAGGTAGTCTTTTTTATATTAAACATTAAAAAAAAAATCAAAGCATACTTCATTGAAAAGTTAAAACTCTTTTCAATCCAGATCTCTCTTCCCACACAACTATGATCCATAGACTATGTCTATATGAAACAATGTACACACGTATGTTATGATTTAAATAAAATATACTCTATAGAAAATATTTTACAGCTTGTTTGTTTTAACCTATTACTATCTCTGGAGATAACTACATAGCACAAATAGATATCACTCTTATTCTTTTTGGTATATGTGTATCAGATATCATTTGATATATTTTTGTGCCTTATGTAACCAGTTATTTATTGTGGACATAGTATCTGTTTCCAAATGTTCACTATTGTGAAAATAAACTGTCTTCTCTTACAAAAATTAAATGGTGATTGAGGTTAATTGTCTTGTTATGTAGAGTTACTGAATTTGAAATTTTTTACTGTAAAATTAAGTCATGTCTTTTCCATATTGTTTTTATTGATTGGTAATCAGTTTCTCGTCAGTGTATCAGTGATTAATATTTTAAGTATAATTTACGAAAAATAATTTGTCAGTAAGTATCCCATTTTATACTTGTGGAAATATTGATAAATTACTTTCCACAAAATATCCACAATTTAACCTTCTCCAACATTACATGAGGATGTGTTTACCCCCTTCTACATTAATGCTAGATACATGAATTATGTGTTTCTTGTTAGCTATTCCCAGATGGTGATTTATTTTTGTTGCCTTTCTGAATGACCCTTTTGTAATTCATTTTTATTTATTTTTAAAATGTTTTAATGTTTATTTTTTAGAGAGAGAGAGAGAGAGAGACAATGTGTGGGTGGGGGAAGGACAGAGAGAGGGGGAGACACAGAATCTGAAGCAGGCTCTGAACTGTCAGCACAGTGCCTGATGTAGGGCTTGAACTCAGGAACTGGGAGATGACCTGAGCCGGAGTTAGAAGCTTACCTGACTGAGCCACCCACGCTCCCCTATTCATTTTTTTAAAGTTAGTGACATGGGTGTAAGAAGTTCCTGAATTTCATTAGCTGATTTGCTAATGTGTTGACATATTATGCATGAACTTTATTAGTTCTAGTACATTTCATTTGATTTTCTTAAATTTTCTAGGTATTTAGCATATCATTCTTAAATTATTACTTTCCAATATTATAATTTAAATATTTTTTCTGTCTTTTTACATTGAATATTAAATGCTAACACTAGCAGTAATAATAGACTTTTTCTTTAAAATTTTTAAGTGAGAAGACGGTTTGCTTACCATTGTGCAGTGCTTTCTGAGAGTTTCTGGTATATATAGTTGAAAAGGTTGAGGAATTTATGAATTTATTCATTTACTTATTTATATTTAACTTAAAATTTAGGGATTTTTTTTGAATTTCTACAAGCATTTTAGAATTATTCCCATCTTCTCGTGATTTTAATCAAATTGTAGAGTCAAATTATGTTTTTCATTTAATTATTATTTATATATTGGATTTAAGTAAGAACATTTATTGATGTTGACTGGTTTTGGATGTGTTTATATGCCACTGATCATATTTATTCATTCACAGATGGCTTGATTACATATGCTAAAATGCATTTTAAAATTGTAATTAGTATTTATAAATGAAAATTCTCACCAATTCTTCTCCCCCTCCTCTCTCTCCTCCTTCTCCTCACCCTCTCCTCCTCTCCTCCTCCTCCTCCTCCTCTTCCTCTTCCTCCTCCTCCTCCTCTTCTTCTTCTTCTTCTTCTTCTTCTTCAATTTTAGAATGTGTTGGAGTAGCTTCATGGATTAATGCTGGTTTCTTTTATTTTTGCATCTCCATGGATTAAACATTTTTTTAATAAAATTTATCTCAAAAATATCAGCACATGGTTAATTTTTTAAACTATGGATATTGGCCAAATTTTGCATTTGTTCTCTGCATATATTACCTACTGAATTGTAGATTAATTTTGAAAATTGTTATTCATCTCATAAAACATTTAATTCACTTGATTTTTCATGAATTTTGCTATAAATTTCCAGATAATACTAGTTTTTATTTTTATTTTTATTTAAAAATTTTTAATGTTTATTTATTTTGAGAGATAGAGAGAGGGAGAAAGAAGGAAAGGGGCAGAGAGAGAGAGAGAGAGAGAGAGACAGAATCCGAAGCAGGTTCCAGGCCCTGACCAGGTTCCAGGCTCTCTCAGCACAGAGCCTGATGTGGAGCTCCAACCCACAAGCTGTGATATCATGACCCCAGACGAAGTCAGACGCCTAACTGACTGAACCACCCAGGCACCCCTAGTTCATATTTTTAAAATAGTCTTTTAGTTAGCTTCAATGTGGACTTAATGATGCTTGAACTAGAAGAGTTCTGAATTCATGGACATTATCTAGTTATCATGCCATTTTAACACAACAGCAAATCTAGGATGGAATAGTGATAGTGTACTTTTGACATCTTTAGGTCTCCTTTGTTTCTAATGTTGTGTATAGAGATAGAAAAATGATTACCTAGTCCATGTGCTTTCCTAATATATATTGAGGAAACCTGGGAACAGATATGTAACATAATGAATATTTTGTAGTTGTGTCCTCTCTCCCCTTATCTTTTTTTTATAAATTATAGCTAGAAGAGATTTGAGGCACTGTGGTTAGGAATTTATGTTTTTTAAATATACCTTTGTCTTAATTATTCAGATATTAAAATATACCAGTTTTATAAAGTAATTTGGTTTAACTTTAAATTTTGAGTTAAAATTTTATCAAATAATTGACTCTGGTAATTAACCTAACAGATTAGTGTTTAAAAAATTTTTTTACTTGGTGTGATACCCTCAAGATCCACCCATGTAAGTCAAACTGAAAAAGACAAATACTACATGATTCCACTCATAAATGGAATCTAAAAAAATGAATAAACAAAAGTAGAATCAGAAGTATAAATACAGAGAACAAACTGATGGTTTCCAGAAGGGAGAGGGTGTAGGAATGGGCAAAATGGATGAATAGCAGTGGGCCTCCAATTATGGAATGAATAAGTCATAGGAATAGAAGGCACAGCATAAGGAATATAGTCAATGACACTGGAATAGTGATGTAATGAGACAGATGGCAGCTACACTTGAGGTGAATATAACATCATGTATAAATTTTTCAAATCACTAAGTTGTACACCTGCAACTAACATAGCATTATGTGTCAACTATACTCAAATAAATACAAAGATAATAAAATAAAATAAAATAAAATAAAATAAAGTAAAATATAATAAAATAATAAAAAAATTATTCTGTTTGTACATTTGTCACTTCTAATGTTTCAGATAAAGCAGAGGACTTTTAGGTCCATTTAGTTAACACACAGTGTTCTATTATTATAAAATAAAAGACAATGAATTAAAAAGGAGATTAAAGTGTGAACTTTTTCATAATCAGGGATCAAACCCCATATCCCTATTCCCAGAGCTTGATTCTACTATCTTCGCAGGTATACTATAAAATTATATTAATGCTTTTATTCCAGACCTCAAAAAATGTTACATAAGATTGACAGGCAGACATATTCAGGTTTTGTTATCACACATTTTTTAAGGCAGATAAGAAATTTAAATATGTTACCAATGGAATTAAAAAAAAATCTTTATGACGTTTTTACACAAGTGACATGTTACTCATATGTTTTCTATTTTTTTGTTATTTTGTGAGTGCTTTCTAAATTCAGTGGCCCAGATGGCAGGAAGAGCTCTAAGAAATTATTCTGCTTTGCTGAGATGTATAAAGGTAGAACTACATGTCCTTCATTATTTGTATGTACAAGAGATATTTTCTTCCTTCCAATGCTTTCTGGTTACCTTTAACTTAAAATCATTGCCTCTTCCTTTGAAGAAAAGCATCCATCCTTGTCCTCAGGAAAAAAGTTGCACACTAACAGTTTATTTTTCTCTTCTAGTGAATGTTAGGCGAATACAATTTCTCCTTTACTTCTTTCTGACTCATGAAGACACAGGCTTAAAATTTTCCTATCAATCCCTTGGAGGTTCTGTTTGACAAAGTCAGATGAAGAATTTACCTCCTCCCTCAGGCTTACAGGTTGTAGGATTCTCAGAGACTTCCACTGTAAAGCTTTTAACAAATTGTTGTGTTTTTTGAAAAAAAAATCAAAAGTAAGCAACATAAAATGTTAGCAGCAAGTCTGTCTCTATAAACATCATAATCTGTTGTGACAAGCTGCAGTCTGTTGTGTGCTAACATTTAACTGTTGTTCACCTCTGAATATCACAATGGCTCAGTATATTTGGTGAATTCCCAAAAGTGTTTACATATATGATTGAATAAAATACAACTCCTAGAACCTTCAACATCTAGACTTGATGCACTCATGCCTTTAGGTATTTAGCATGTTTTTATTAAATTATGTTTACATGAAACTGTAAATTTGATTATTAATTTTATAAACATGCTTATTTTTTAAACATGCTTATTTTTAATACATTAATTGTTTTGTAAGGTATGCTTATTGAACAACATTTTTATAAAAATGATTTCAATTTAGTACTTGATTTAATTATTTTGTAAATTCTTTGAGGGTGACTATTTTTGTGTATAAATCCGTATTAATTCAGAACAGTTGCAGAGTCTATGAGATCTATACATGAAATCATTCACTTAATCCGTTTTTCTGCTTCTTTTTTCCTGTTTTTCTTCCTTCTCAGGCTTTCATGGAATATGTTTTATCATTTTGTTTTATCTCCTCTTGACCCAGTAGTTGTATGTAAGTTTTTTTTGAGTGGTTGCCCTAGAGTTTAAAATATATTTTATTTTGGGGCACCTGGGTGGCTCAGTCAGTTGAGCATCCGACTTTGGCTCAGGTCATGATCTCTTGGTTCGTGGGTTTGAGCCCCGCATTGGGCCCTGTGCTAACAGCTCAGAGCTTGGAGCCTGCTTCAGATTCTGTGTCTCCTTCTCTCTCTGCTCCTCCCTGACTCACGCTTTGTCTCACAAAAATAAATAAATGTAAAATAAAAAAAAATTTAATCTGTAAAATATTTTTAAAAAATAAAATATATTTTATTTAAAAATAACATAAGTCAGGGCACCTGGGTGGCTTAGTCATTTAAGCATCTGACTTCAGCTCAGGTCATAATCTCACGGTTCATAAATTCGAGCCCCGCATCAGCCTCTGTGCTGACACTGGGAGCCTGGAGCCTGCTTCAGATTCTGTGTCTTCCTCTGTCTCTGCCCCTCCCCCACTCAGGCTCTGTCTCTCTGTCTCTTAAAAATCAGTAAACATCAAAAATATTAAAAAAATAATGTAAGTATGGTGAAATAACACCTTATGATTTAAGGTAAGTGTACTGTGGATACCTTATAACAATTATTCCCAATACATCTGTCTCATCTCTTGTAACTGTACTGTTATTCTTGTCAGTTATCCACATCCTGTCATCCAAAAATTGTTACTGCTATTACTTTAAAAAAACAATTATGTTGTAGATAAATTAAGATAAGGAAAATAGAAATTTTATTTTACCTTAATGTTTATTTTTTTCACTCCATTTCTTTCCTCTATGAAGATCCAAGCTTCTGATGTATATCATTTCCATCTACATGAATTGCTTCTTTTAACATTGCCATAGCCAGGTCTGTTGATAATGATTTTTTTTTTTTAGTTTTTATTTATTTGGGGAAAATCCCTGTATTTCTTGTTCACTTTTGAAGGGCAATTTTGCTGGATATGTAATTCTAGGTTGATATGGTTTTTCTTTTCTTTTAACATTGAAAAGATTTTATTCTCTCTTTTAACTTGAATTGTTTCTTTTTTTTAATTTTTTAAATGTTTTTATTTATTTTTGAGACAGAGAGAGACAAGAGCATGAGCAGGGGAGGGGCAGAGAGAGAGGGAGACACAGAATCCACAGCAGGCTCCAGACTCTGAGCTGTCAGCACAGAGCCTGACACAGGCCTCGAACTCACTGACTATGAGATCATGACCTGAGCTGAAGTCAGAAGCTTAACCAACTGAGCCACCCAGGCGCCCCTAACTTTTATTGTTTCTTCTGAGAGGTCCATGTAATTCTTATTCTTGTACCTCTCCAGTTCTGTCCCTTCTCTCTGCCTTCTTCATGACTTTTCTCTCTGACTTTCTTTCATTTCTGCAGTGTGATTATGATATGCCTAGATGTATGCATGTGTGTGTGTGTATTTATAATTTTATTCAACTTGCTTGGTGTTCCCTGAGCTTCCTGGTGGTGTGGTTTAATGTCCGATATTAATTTTGTCAACTTCTCAGTCATCATTGCTTCAAGTATTTCTTCTGAACTATTTTCACTTTCTTTTCCTTTTGGAATTTCAATTATGGCTATATTTCAACCTTTTATTTTGTTCTTTAGTACTTGGATATTCTAATGTCTTTTGTTTTGCTCATTTTTTTTGTTTTTTGTTTTATTTTGTTTTTACACTTTAGTTTTAGTTTGGGAAGTTTATATGGACCTGTCTTCAAGCTCACTAGTTCTTTCCCCAGTTTTTAAAAATCTACTTATTAGCTTATTAAGGACATTCTTTGTTTCTATTTCAGTGGCTTTTATTATTTTTTTATTTCAAGATTTCCTTTTGATATTTTTCTTATAATTCCCAATTCTCTGCTGAAGTTATCCATTCAGTATTGCATAGTGCTTACTTTTTTCATTAGATCGTTTAATGTATTAAGCATAATTATTTTAAATATATTTTTTCTTTTTAAATGTTTTTTTAAATTTTTTTATTTTTGAGAGAGCACAGGTGAGGGAGGAGCAGAAAAGAGGGACAGAGGATCTGAAGCAGGCTCTGTACTGGCAGCAGCGAGCCCCTGTCAGGCTCACACTCATGAACTGTGAGATCATGACTTGAGCCAAAGTTGGATGCTCAACTGACTGAGCCACTCAGGCGCTCCTAAATTTCTTTAAATTGTTGGAGAGATACAACATCTGTGTCATTTCCAAGTCTGGTTTTGATGATTGTTTTTTTTTCTCTTCAGAAAAAAATGTTCATATTTTTAAATTTAAAAAATGTGCTTGGGGGCGCCTGGGTGGCTTGGTTGGTTAAGCGTCTGACTTTGGCTCAGGTCATGATCTCACGGTCCGTGAGTTTGAGCCCCGCGTCAGGCTCTGTGCTGACAGCTCAGAGCCTGGAGCCTGTTTCAGATTCTGTGTCTCCCTCTCTCTCTGTCCCTCCCCTGTTCATGCTCTGTCTCTCTCTGTCTCAAAAATAAATAAACGTTAAAAACATTTTTTTAATAAAAAAATAAAAAAAATTAAAAATGTTTTGCCTTTTGGAATAAATATCTTGTATTTTTTTGTTGAAAGCTAACATATTGTATCAGGTAATAAGAGCTGAGGTAAATAGGTCTATAGTGTGAGGAATTACCTTAACGGGGCTAGGTGTGTGCTACATTTAATGTTTGCTGTAGCTATATTTAACAGGGGATTTAAATTCCTCTAGTATTCTTGTTTTCATCTTCAACCTTGGCTTTGAGTTTTTTCCTTTGTCCTGCTCCTCAGAAGTCTTTGTCTTACAGGTGTTTCTCTAATTGATGATAATTGCACTGATTTTTGTTAGAATGGTTTAGGGAAGGAAATGTTCTATAATCCTTAGATAAAATTATTTTAGTTCTTTTAATGAAACTACATTCTAGAGGATAGACTCTTTTAAGTGCTTCTTATCACTCTTCTAGGGTACAGATTTTTATTCTGTTTGTCCTACTTGTACTCTGTCCACAGAATTCCCAATTCCATCCTTGAAGCCTCTCCTCTCTTGGGTATGTGTGTGTTTGTTTGCCTTCCTCCTTAGGTGAGATAGAAAGGCTGAGGAGTGTTGAAGCGAGGCGGAATATCTTCTGCATTGGGGTGACTTTCCAGAATTGTTCTCTGGTGAGGTCGTTCCTCTCACAGAGTAGGCATTTGTTAATGAGAATGGTCTTGAGGGTTTCAAAATGACCATTGTCCCCTGTGATACTAGGACCTTTCTAAGATCCTTACCATGAGAACCTGGTGAGGTTCCCACAGGGAAACGAAACAAAGTGAGGACCCCATTCCCTTCATCACAAGTCATTATGAGTTTTTTTTCTTTTTTTTTTTTTTTCTTATTTTGGATCACAACTAATTTTGTATGCACGATTGTCACAGTCTAACTTTATTCCTCATAATTAATACATTTTACTCTTTAGTTGAATGGGATATAATCACTAACAATAATATATAGTTTGCACTAAATTTATGGATACTTAGTGTATCACATTTAGTGCATCAACAAAAAAGAAATAGCTGGAATCAGAAAATTTTGTTATAAATTAATTTTGCTCAGGTTCTAGCAATATTTTTATAAACTCATTACTTAAAGTTTATGATCTTATATTTTTATTTGTATTACTGAATTGTTGGGATTTAACTCTGTAATATACATAAAACACTTTGCAGAAGATGAAATGAAAACATCCAAACTCAAAAAGAGCTACACAACTTTTAGCATGCTATTTATTATCATATTTTATAGAATTATGTATTCCTAGAATTTTTCCCAGATCATTCCTCTGGAGAGTCTTATAGTATGAAACATATTTACACAAGTAGTTCATATCATTTATCTCAAAATTTGCTTCTGCTTCTTAGATGAGAAAGAATTTTAAAAAGATATTGAATTCAGTATTAAAAAGAAAAGACAAATTACCAATATTAATAATGAAACAGGAAACATCACTACTGATCTGTAAAGCATTAAAAGGAAAAAAAAATGGATACTCAAACAAGATATGCCACAATTTTTAAAACTCGGATGAAATGTCTCAATTCATAGAAAGAAACAGACTACCAATACTCATCCAAAAAGAAATAGATAACATGAATACACCTTAATTGGAAGTTAAAAAACTTTCCAAAATGGTAACTTTCCAAACACAAACCTTACCAAAATAGAAACATCCAGACCCAGATACTTTCAAATGCAAATCTTATGGAATATTTAAGGAATAATTTTTTTAATATCAATATCTTCTAAAAATGGAGGTGGGGGTCATTTTATGTCTTTAATGAAGCCAACATTATTACATTTATACCAAAACTGGACAAAAACATTATGAGAAAAAAAATATACACAACCATATCTTTTGTGGACCTGGACATAAAATGCCTCAAAAATTATCAAAACTGAATTAAAAAATATGGGAGAATTAATATATAATGAGTACTTGAGTTTTATCCTAGGAATTCAGTAAGAGTTCAACCTTTGAAAATTGACCAATGATATGTAACATAATAAAGACTATATAAGGAAAACTACATAATCAATTTTATTTCTAAAACTGTTCTTTTCACCTGAGACAAAAGTATGTGGTCAGTGTTTCCTCTTGCTGATACACAATTAAGTTTAATTTTAGCATATGGAAGAACATGAAAATCCTTTTTTTTTTATTCCGTACTACAGAGGTATGTGTTCTGTGAACCACACTCCAAGTTCCCAGTATCTAGTTTAGTTTAGATGCTAGAAGAAATCTTCAGGGAACAATATGTAAGTTATTCACATCAATATATTTATAGCTGCCTTATTCAATAGTTAAATTTGCCTTGAATTTTTGAATTTGAGGAACTGGGTCAATGATTTTAATTTAGAAATTATAGATTAGAACAGAATTAGACTTTAGTGGCACATATGCCATTAACTTTACATATTTAAAGACACACATTTAGAAAAATAAACATGCTCCAATGGTCCGAAAGTTATATTAGGACAAAAAGGAAGACAATAACATGAAATATTTTGCCTGAAATGAGTAAAATTATTCAAAATTGTACAAGTGTGAAAGTTGTTGTGTTGGTAAGGACTGAGTAACAGATACTTGAAACACAAGTTTGGATAATTGCATTAAGATGTTGTAACAGACATTCATACAAGCATCAGAAAGTGGTTAATCTAAGTGTCAGGAGTGTTCTTTAGACTTTTTGTTCATCAAAGACTCAGAGAGTGCTAATACTGAACTTTGCCTTCTGTATTAACATGCATAACTATGTACGATGTTTTAACTTCCATTATGTATCTAACACACAATCATTTCAATAGATGCAGAGAACACACTTAACAAAATTCATAACCCATCCATAAAAATAAATCAGCAAAGTCAGAAGAGAAGGAAACTTTCATAAACTAATATAATGAAGGAAACTTTTATAAAACTAATAAAACCCAATACCTACTTGTTAAAAAACCATACTTTCCCTGAAGTCAAGAATAAGTTCAGTATCCTCACCACTTGTATTGAGCATTTTCTTTGAGGACCTACCCAATGCGATATGGCAAGAAAAGTAATTAAAAACCACGAGGCTATGCATATATTCTAATAGTTAAATACCTCAGATTGACAACACCCAATGCTGGAGAGAATATGGAGAAACATGAATTTTCATTCATTGCTGGAGGAAGTACAGTATGATACCACCACTGTGGAAGATAGATAGGTGGTTTCCTCCAAAATGAAACCATGCCATCTTAGCAAAACTCTAACCATTACATCTAGTAATGACACCCCTTGATATTTACTTAAATGAGTTGAAAACTTATATCCACACTCACACACAAAAATGAATGTTTATAACAGCTTTATTCATAATTGTCAACACTCAGAAGAAAGCATGATGTCTTTCAATAGGTGTATCATTAAACTGTGCCATGCAATAGAATATTATTTAATGATAAAAAAAAATGAGTGATCAAACTAAGAAAGATATGGAAGAACTTTAAATTGCGTATTTCTAAAAACTTTCTATTGCATATTTCAGAAAAAAGCTAATCTGAAAAGGCTACATACTCTGTGATTCCAACTACATGACATCCTGAAAAGGTCAAAACTATAAACAGAGCAAAAATATCAGTGGTTGGCAGTGGTTCAAGTGGAAGGGGAGAGGGATGACTAGATAGAATGCAGGCATTTTTAAGGCAGTAGAATTATTTTATATAGAAATGGAAGATACATGTCATTATACATTTGTGAAAGTACAGAATGTACAACATAAAGAGTAAACCCAGTTGTAAACTGAGGACTGGGTTTGATAATCATGTGTCAATACTGGCTCATCAAATGTAATAAATGCACCACACTAATACCATATTGTTAATAATAAGGAGCACTGAGGGGGCAGGAAGAAAGAGTTGTATATGAACTTTGTAATTCCCACTCAGTGTTTCTGTATCCCTAAAACTGCTAAAAAAAAGCTCATTAACTTAAAAAAATAAATATTTTAGTGAAAGAAATACATCTATCTATGTAAACAGATGACATGATTTGATATATAGAAAAATCCAAAAGAACTACAAAAAGGCATCTAAAACTAACAAGCCAGTTTAGCAAAGTCACATGGTACAAGGTCAATAATAGTCAATTGCCTTCTTATTAAAAAACATGAACAATTTAAGGTTGAAATTAAAAAAAAATATATCATTCTCAATAGCACCAAATGAAAAAGACTCATCTTGGCATGTGTCTAACAAAATATGTGGAGGATCTTTATGGAGAAAGCTAAAAGACACTGACAACAGAAATAAAAAGTCTCAATAAATGGTGTTATATGCAATGTTAATGTGTTTGAAGTCTACATTTTTCCCAGCTGGATCTATGGATTCAAAACAATCTCTTCAGAATCACAGCAAGTATTTAAGACGCTAATTCTAAAATTCATAAAGAAAGGTAAAGGAACCAGAAAAAAAACAAATTCTGGAAAACAATTCTGATAAAGGAGAACAAGATGGGACTAACTCTACCTGATTTTTAGGAATTCCTATAAAGCTGAAGTAAATGCTACACAGAGGGTGGCTTTGATGAAGGAAAAGACACAAAGGTCAATGGAGTAATAGCAATAGCTCAGAAAAACACAAACATGAATGAATTCAATTTTTTCTCACAAAGGTGAAAAAAATAAACTTGAGAAAGTGGTGCTAGAAAGCTTGGATGTATATATGCCAAAAATGAATACAGATATACTTAACAAACATATATGAAATTTAATTCAAAATAGATTATAGACATAAATGTTAAATGTAAAATTATAGCATTTTCTAGAAGAACAAAGATCTTTATAGACATTTCAGAGGAAGATAAAAGGATAGAAAATAGGCATATGGAAAGATGCTCAATACCATTAATCAGGAAAATGCAAGTTAAAACCACAGTGAATAACTTCTACATACCTATTGCAATTATTAAAATATATATGTATTTTAATCTGAAAGTACCAAATGCTAGAGAAGAGTCAGAGTAACAGGAAATTATTCATTGTTGATAGGAATGCAAAATAGTACAGACACTTTGTAAAACAGCTTTGGAGATTTTTGTTTGTGTGTTTTTTAATCAAGCATATGTTTCCCATAAGATCCAACAATCCAGTCCCCGAAATTCACCCAAGTGAATCAAAAACATTTACCTAAAGACCTGTTCAAAAGTGTTTATAGCAGCTTTATTCATAATTGCCACAAACTAGAATTAACAAAGTAGACTTCAGCAGGTGGAAAACAAACAAAAACAAAAAACAAAAAACAAAAACCTTTGGTTAATCCATACAAAAGAATAGTACTGAACAATAAATAAATAAATAAATAAATAAATAAATAAACAAACAAACAAACAACTAAGCAAACATAAACATAAATAAGAAAAAGTAATAAAATAATATAAAAATACAAAATATAAAATAAAATAAAATAAAATAAAATAAAATAAAATAAAATAAAATAAAATAAAATAAAATAGGCTTCTGACTCACACAACCAAATGGATGGGTCTTGAATGTATTTTGCTAAGTGAAATGAGCCCAGAACCAACAGACTACAAATTGCATGATTTCATTTATATGTCATTCTAAAAATGACAAGCTCTCTGGACAAAAACAAATCAGTTAGTTGCCAGTAGCTGGGGGAAGGATACAGGAAATACTACAAAAGGCCAGACAAGGGAGTTTTAGGGTAAAGGGATAATTCTGTGTGGTACTGTGACAGTGAATACATGACGGTGAATGCATGTGTAGTGGACATGCATTTGTCCACTACACTAAAAAGAGGGAACTTTAGCGCACATAAAAAAAAATCAGGCAGGATTGTGTCAATTACCAGTTGGGAATGCAACTATTATGAATGAGTCTAATTCTGTTTCCAATGAGACTTGAGCCACACTGAAGGGTGTAAGAGGAATAACTAACGTGGTTTTGAAAATTGTTTCCGCTGTGACCTTAAGGTGAAAGAGAAACATATTACACACACACTACATACTTTAATAAATACATATTTTCTTTACACAGAGGTTATTAATTGTGTAACTACTTTAAAAATATATAGCAGAGTGAACAATGAATAAATATTTTGTAGCTAATGGTAGCTAGGTTTCTCTCTATCAGAAAGAGTTGTTACAAATTACCAAACATGAATGCTAAAACCTTGTGATTCATTTTAGATATTAGAATATACATACAAACCTCATAGATGTGTGTGTGTGTGTGTATACTGGGAATGTGGGTACAAACACATATGTGTAATTCCTGTCCTCTGCGAGGACTTAAAAGCAGTGATGCCCCGTAACAAGGAATATATCTATGATGAAATCTTAATTTATATATATAATTATTCAAAGAAAAAAGAATCAGCTCTCTTTGGTGAAATGGCAGATTCTGGAGCTAAGGCTGGGACATATGAGTATGGAGTATCTTGTGGTGTCTAAAAGTAAAGAAGAACTAAAAAGAAAAAGAAAAGAAAAGCATACCTAAGGAACACAGGAGCCAATCTGAAAGTGCTTTTTTTTTTCCTACAATTTATTTGTTTATTTGGGAGAAGCGGGGCAGAGAGATGGAGACAGAGAGAGACAGAGAGAGAGAGGGAGAGAGAACCCCAGGCTCCACACTGTCATCACAGAGCCGGACAAAGGGCTCCATCTCAGGGTTCCTGAGATCATATGACCTGAGCTGAAATCAAAAGATGGGCACTTAACCAACTGAGCCACCTAGGTGTCCCTGAAATTGCTTTTAATAACCAAAGTTTGAACATCTTAAAAAACAAATAAATAGGGGTGCCTGGGTGACTTAGTAAGTTAAGCATCTGACTTCTGCTCTGGTTATGATCTCAGGACTCATGAGTTCGAGCCCCATATTGGGCTCTGTGCTGACAGAATAGCCTGCTTCAGATTGTGTCCCCCTCTCTCTGCCCTTCCCCTGCTCATGCTCTCTCTCTCTCTCTCTCTGTCTCTCAAAAATAAATAAACATCAAAAAAATAATAAAAAATGAAAAAAAAACAAATAGTGATAATACTAAATCAAAGAATAAAAGAAATATCCAATAGTCCCTAAAAATATGAATAGTAATTCAATAAATAAATAAATGGCAAAGAAGTAAGAAATCATCTTTACAGAAGAATCTCAAATAACAGATGCAGTAGCAAGGAAAGAAATACAAGAAGTCATCATTACATCATCAAAGCAAGAGGATTGAAAATTGATTTTTTTAAAAACTACATTTTATAGAGCATGAAATATTAGACATAACACAAGAAATATGGAAGAACTCTACATCGAAGCTAACATTGATGAGAAACATAAAGGAGGATGTATATAACGGAGGCATATACTATTTTCATAGATTGGACACTTTAATATTGTGAAGGATGCAATTTTTCTAAGTTGATCTGCCAGTTCAGTGCCAGCACAAGCATAATTGTAAGAGCTAATGTTGCAATGAACCTGACTTTCAGTAATACACTATTGGTTTGAAGTGTGTCACAACTGGTATATTTATTTTTTGATACGGGTTTGTAATTCGATATAACATATACTAGGGGGCTATTTGGCAAATCCTGAAAAATAAATAAACATTACCTGATTAAATTATTAAGGTGTACACATACATTTGAGCATAATAATGTCATTAAATTCATGAAGCTGTATTATATGTCTTGATATGAGTTATTAGCAAAATAAAGTAGTAAGTGAAAAAGAGAAGTGTGGAAGAGTCTATTTTAATCAACTATTGTGACTATTGTGTTAAAAGAATGGATAAAATAGGCATAGGGTTTTTGTTAAATCCTTTTAGGATACTATTCATACTTATGTATGTTATACTAATATTACTTATGTTTATGTTAATATGCTTAGCAGCATGGTTAAGTATATCTTGACCAAAATGGTAAGCAATTAAACATTTTTAGTTATAAGTTATCTTCTATTGTTTGTTTTTAAGTCACAAATTTGCATACCATCTCAGTTCACCATGGCCAGGGAACATGAAGTGGCCAATTTGTCTCTGGAAATAAAATTAGACATTCAGTGAAAACACAGGCTGGAGAATATAGAAATACGGGGGGAAAAGGATTTTCTCCTTCTGTCTGTGGATCAAATGAATAGATCAGTATTTTCTTTCTTTTATTTTTTTTTATGTTTATTTATTTTTGACAGAGAGACAGAGTGTGAGAGGGGGGAGGAGCAGAGAGAGAGGGAGACAGAATCCAAAGTAGCTCCAGGCTCTGCATGGGCTCAAACTCATGAACTGTGAGATCATGACCTAAGCCGAAGTTGGAGGCTCAACCAACTGAGCCACCCAGGCGCCCCGTGGTCAATATTTTCTACAGCCACGTCAACCTCTACCATTTGGCTTTCATATCTGTAGAAAGTACATTCCATCCTCAGTCTCCTCACAAAATAAACGTTCTCTATTATGTACCTGTAACTCCTGTTTTTGAGTGTTAGTGGCCTGAAATTTAAGTGGAACTTGGAATAATAACCCCTGGCAATATTATTTTTTAAGCTCTTTTTAAAATTCTTATAATGTTTATTCATTTTTGAGAAGGAGAGACAGTGTGAAAGCAGGGGAGGGGCAGAGAGAAAGGGAAACACAGAATTTGAAGCAGGCTCCAGGCTCTAAGCTGTCAGCACAGAGTCTGATGTGGGGCTCGAACTCACACACCGTGAGATCCTGACCTGAGCTGAAGTTGGATATTTAACAGACTGAGCCACCCAGGCACCCCATCCTGGTAATATTCTTGAACTTCAGTTCCACTAAGTAACAGTTTATAGAGTATAGATACGAATTCTGTGGTCCCCATGTTATTACCCAAAGTGCAACATTTCTTTTTCCCCCTCTCAACCCCTAATTTTTTAATTGTCACATTTTTTAAATAATTATTACATTATTATGTAGAGTGTGGGATCATGTTTATTTGCTATCGAGGTAACGAAAGGTGTGGGGAAAATATATAGCTCTCATTAGTCATTCAGATAACTCATGAGCTTCCAGTTTTTGATTCTTTCATAGTCCTGCAGGCACACAGTTTTGTCAACATATATAGTTTACCTTTCTTGCACCCAACTGTAATTTATTTCTCCTAAAGCCCCACATTCACTTGTAATTTACAATACTAGTTCACTGAACCACATGGAATCACTATTCGACCATCTTCAACACCAAATTCTCTATGTACTCATATCTTAATAATATTCTAAGTAACAAAAATTGTGTTGTTTTATTCATTAAGCTTATCTTAGGATTCAACATGTTTACTGCACAGTGCTAGATGCTGGAGTTATGGTTGACACACACACACCCACACCCACCCACCCACACACACACACACACACACACACACATACGCACACTTGCACACCCATACAGTGTTTGTACCCATATGGCTATTCTATACTAAGGCACTAGAGTCCTAAGATGAGAATTTGTCTCGAATATATACTTCCATTGACTTTCAACAGGTTGCCAGGCCCCTCAGGGGAAGGATTTGCATATCTTCTGACAGAGTATCATGCACTTCTCACTTAGATATTATTCTGTCTGCTACCTCTATCCCACAAACTGTCCAATTCAATGATTTTATGCATGAACTCTCTGGGCTGCAGTTATTTGATGTTATGATCCGTGATCTCTTAGAAGATGAAAAATTCAAATAGGAAATAAATTAATGAGAAATTCCAACTATTATGAGACTCTCAAAGGAAAGTACATGGTATGATAGCAGATGCGTCAGAGAAGATTTCTTATAGCAAGAGATTTTGTAAGTTTATATTTGAAAACACATATGAGATTTCCTAGGTAGATGGGGAAATTGAAGTGGAGCAATAGAGGCAGAATGAACATGAGCATTCTTCTAATGCAGTTTCTCCAAGTGTGGTTCCCCAAAGGATCTGTGAGGTTTTTCTGAGGCTTCTGTGAGGTCAAAACTATGTTTCACTGTGTTGCGGTTTGCAAGTGATCATGCAAAAGCAATAGTGAAAAATGTTACGAGTACTTAAACACAAAATAAAGACAGGGCACCAAATTGTATTAGTAGGCATTTTATTCTTCACTATCACTCATTCAAGAAAATGAAAATGCCTGATTCACTTAAGAATCTGCACCACCTGTCATTTTGTCAGTCTGTGAGATCAACTGAAATCACTTATGAAGTTCTTTTGTTGAAAGTACAATGCTTATGTTGAGAAAGAATATTTACATGATCTTTTCTGTCCAGAGTGGAACTAGCTGCATTGTATAGCTACTTGCAAGTAACAATGTGGCTGAAATAAGCTAGAAATGGTTGGTGAAGGACAGTTCACAGAGGACCTTTTAAGCTACGTTACATTTGGTGCTCTTCACATAAGAAAGAACAGAAGCCATTTAAGGAACTGAACATAACTCAGATAATTACAAATATTAATTAGCCAATTTCACTTAAAATGAATTATTTAAAGCTTAATGTTAGGCCTCAGTAGTGTCCCCAAGACCAATGTGTCTCTACCAGACTTATTCCCCACTCCATCGACTAACATTTACTACATCATTTGATATTTTTATATCCCATATGCCTACTTCTATTCAGATTTTAAGATGATAATCTTACTTGTACCTGGGTGAAAAATAACCCATCAGATGGCAACTTCGTTGTCATATTAAGAGTATAATGTTGGGACTGTGGAAACTATCTCTGTAGTCCTTTACAGATGATGAAAGTACAGGCCTAATTGCCTACATTTTTTTAGCTACAGATTTGAAAGCCAGACCCACTATCTGTTAACTTAGCAATATTTGTACCTAATATCATTACAAAAGCACTATTTTTTATTCCAATGATATTTTTAATCCATAGTTAACAAAACATGCTTATGGGCAAGCATTGAAAACTAGGAGGAAATATATTACCTTTATATTTCCAAAACAGGCCTGTGGATAAACTGTGTTTTCCGTCTTAAAAACATTTTACCTTAGAGGAGCTTGGGTGGTTCAGTCAGTTAAGAGTCCAACTCTTGATTTCAGTTCAGGTCATGATCTCATGGTTCATGAGTTTGAGACCTGCATTGGGCTCTGCACTGACAGTGCAGAGCCTGCTTGGGATTCTCTCTCTCCCTCTCTCCCTCTGCCCTTTCCCCAGCTCATGTTCTCCCTCTCTCTCTGTCTCTCAAAATAAATAAACAAACAAACAAACAAACAAACATTTAAATAAATTACTTTAGATGCCATTCATAGCCTAGAGCTCATAGACCATTTAGAGAGAAATGATACCCGACCAGGCCATTTAATATGTATATGTATGTTATACACACACACACACACACACACACACACATCTATATACATATATACATATATATGTGTGTATGTATATATATATATATATATGTACTCCATTAATATATATTATATATACACATTAATATATATAAACATATACACATTAATATATGTGTAATATACATGTATATAATATATATATATACACATATATACATTAATATATATATATATATATATGTGGACTCCATTAATAAAGATACTTCCCCTTATAAAAATTCTAGCTCTAGAATTTTTTTAAGCAATCTCAGCCAACTAGAGGAAACAATCTTGAGTCCTACAGGGAAGCCAAAATAAAATTCTTCTTTGCCATCAATCATTGCTATGGGAAATTGTGCAGCATTGGTGGTATAGTGGTGAACATAACTGCCCTCCATTACTATGGAAAGTTATCCCTACCTTTCTGTTTAAATTACTTAAAAGTTTTTATTTTCCTCACCTAATAATGTTCATACTAAATGCATTGTTTGACCCTAAAAACATTCCCCTAACATATTGCTTGAAAAAGTCACATACAGTCTCCAAATAAATGCCCATTTCATGTCTAGATAAATGAAAAACACAAATGGATGCATATAAGGTTTGTCACAGAGGGGCCAAGAGGAACATTTATAAGAGGCTTTGCGTTCAGCCTTTGGATCAAGCAGCTCCTTTATGCTGTGCATCCATTCACAGGGAGAAACACAGAATTGAAAGAAACTCTTTCCTGATCATGAAGCTTTCCACTTAAAATCTAAGCGATCATGCTGCCTGTGTGCATCATGAATTCATAACTTTATACATTCTGATCCCATAGCTAGAGTAATGTGCATATACTGTCTTCTATATATTTGTATTAAAGATATTTTGTGTGTGGTGCCTGGGTGGCTCAGTTGGTTAAGCGTCCAATATTTTTTTTTTTTTTTTTACATTTTTTAAATGTTGATTTATTTTTGAGAGAGACAGAGGCAGAATGCGAGTGGGTTAGGGGCAGAGAGAGAGGGAGACACAGAATCCGAAGCAGGCTCCAGGCTCTGAGCTGTCAGCACAGAGCCCAACGCGGGGCTCGAACTCACAAGCTGTGAAATCATGACCTGAGCGGAAGTCGCATGCTCAACCGACTGAGCCACTTAGGCGCCCCCAAGTGTCCATTTCTTAATCTCAGCTCGGGTCATGTATCCTGAGATAGAGTCCCACATCAGGCTCTGTTCTGACAACATGAAATCTGCTTACGGTTCTCTGTCTCCCTCTCCTGTGCCTGTCTCTCTCTCTCTCTCTCTCTCTCTCTCTCTCTCTCTCTCTCTCTCAAAATAAATAAAACGTTAAAAATAAAGATATTTTGTGTTAAAGATATTTATTTGATGTTACCTCTTAAAATACACTGCTGGTTGGTATTGCCTTCTCTTTCAGTTCATTTTCTAACACACTTGAAACTGCTATAAATAGAAGTAACTGAGAAACTCAGTCTCTGAGAATCCAAGGTTGATATAAACACAAAGATATATCTGTTCCATTTATACTATAAGAATCTATGAGGTTAGTGAGAAATAAATATAATTGGGAAGTTACAGAAGCATAAAATCAATAAGCCAGTTTTGGGGTTAAACGTGGTTTTAATGTCCTATTATTATTTTTCATACTTTTCATACTTTTTCATACTTTTTTCATAACTTGATGTTATTTATTCAAGAATAATTGATAGATGAAAGATAAATATCTAGCTAAAATTCACTTTAATAACAAATTTCTATTTTCTGAGACAAAGTAAAGGAAAAATAAATGACAATATATATTTAATCAGATTCGTTCAACCCAGAAAAGAAAAGATGTAGTGGGGAGAAGAGAAAAGCACCGTTAGAATAAAAATGTTAAGCCTTAAAGATGAGTCTGCAAAACTGTAAATCACTAAACAACCAGCATCATTTACCTTCATTTCGAAGCAGCATTCCAGGTAAAGTGTGTGTGTGTGTGTGTGTGTGTGTGTGTGTGTGTGTGTGTGTATGTGTTGCAGTGTTACAAAGATTACACAGATTTAAAGTTATAACCATAATAGTTGTTGGACTAATTTTAAATAAGCCTAAATAGAAGGTGATTGTTTTCCATTTAAAATTATTGGTATTTCATGAATAACATCCTCTATCCAAATTTTTATTCTCCCATATGTTCTATTATTAAAAACTAGGTCTTTTGTTTCTAACAGAAAATTCTTCTGTTTCCAGTTGATTAATTTGCAAAGATGGGCACCTATTTTGTTTCTTTCCAATATATACTCTTTACAACATTATTTTACAGTTCTTCCCATTGGAATTTGGATTCTAGTACTCTTCCCTTTAATCTGGTATGTCCTTGTGGGTTTCTTGGTCTAATGAATGTAGCAGAAATCATGATATTCCAGTTCTAAGCCTGGTTTGCTTCCACTATGCATCTTTGGAGTCCTGGCTCCTAGTGAAGATACCTGGTCTAGACCGCTATAAAATGAGACTGTGATAAAAAAGAACCACATTTTCCAAATTAATGTTGCCAAGGCTCCAGAAATGTAAGACATAGGAGTCAATATTAGTAAAGCCAGTCCACAGCTGACATGCGTCTGACAACAGATGAATGAGAAAATACAGCTGCAACCAGAAAAACCACCAACCTAGACCCAGCCAAAAATGGCAATCCACAGGATCATAACCTAAATAAATAATTAGCCATTAAATTTTGAAATACTGTGTTTTGCAGTAACAACTAACTTCCAAAACTGATATTGAAATGTGTTGACTCAAATGGAAGAATGTTATCCAAATTAATTTTTAATAGTAAAACTATCTTTTCATTTTACTTCAAGGAAGGTAGATAAGATAGATATAATTAGAATATCTGCAAATTATCTTATTTCCTTTATTATTACTTTTAGCAGTTTTTATGTTTACATAATGTTTATATTTACAAAAAAATTATAGTGTTGGAAGTTCTAGCATCAGCAATCAGACAACAAAAGGAAATCAAAGGCATCAAAATTGGCAAAGATGAAGTCAAGCTTTCACTTTTTGCAGATGACATGATATTATACATGGAAAACCCGATACAATCCACCAAAAGTCTGCTAGAACTGATACATGAATTCAGCATAATCGTGGGATGCAAAATGAATGTACAGAAATCAGTTGCATTCTTATACACTAATAATGAAGCAACAGAAAGACAAATAAAGAAACTGATCCCATTCACAATTGCACCAAGAAGCATAAAATACCTAGGAATAAACCTAACGAAAGATATAAAAGATATGTATGCTGAAAACTATAGAAAGCTTATGAAAGAAAGGAAATTTAAGAAGATGCAAAGAAATGGAGAAACATCCTGTGCTCATGGATTGGAAGAATAAATTTGTTAAAATGTCAATACTACCCAAAGCAATCTACACATTCAATGCAATCCCAATAAAAATTGCACCAGCATTCTTCTCGAAGCTAGAACAAGCAATCCTAAAATTTGTATGGAACCATAAAAGACCCTGAATAGCCAAAGTAATTTTGAAGAAGAAGACCAAAGTGAGAGGTATCACAATCCCAGACTTTACAAAGCTATAATTACAAAGCTCTATTACAAAGCTGTAATCATCAAAACAGCATGGTATTGGCACAAAAACAGACACATAGACCAATGGAATAGAATAGAGACTCCAGAATTGGACCCACAAAAGTATGGCCAACTAATCTTTGACAAAGCAGGAAAGAATATCCAATGGAAAAAAGACAGTCTCTTTAACAAATGGTGCTGGGAGAACTGGACAGCAACATGCAGAAGGTTGAAACTAGACCACTTTCTCACACCATTCACAAAAATAAACTCAAAATGGATAAAGGACCTGAATGTGAGACAGGAAACCATCAAAACCCTAGAGGAGAAAGCAGGGAAAAACCTCTCTGACCTCAGCCGCAGCAATTTCTTACTTGACATATCCCCAAAGGCAAGGGAATTAAAAGCAAAAATGAACTATTGGGACCTCATGAAGATAAAAATCTTCTGCACTGCAAAGGAAACAACAAACAAAACTAAAAGGCAACCAATGGAATGGGAAAAGATATTTGCAAATGACATATTGGACAAAGGGCTAGTATCCAAAATCTATAAAGAGCTCACCAAACTCCACACCCGAAAAACAAATAATCCAGTGAAGAAATGGGCAGAAGACATGAATAGACACTTTTATAAAGAAGACATCCAGATGGCCAATAGACACAAGAAAAGATACTCAACGTCACTCCTCTCAGGGAAATACAAATCAAAACCACACTCAAGATACCACCTCACGCCAGTCAGAGTGGCTAAAATGAACACATCAGGAGACTATAGATGCTGGCGAGGATGTGGAGAAACGGGAACCCTCTTGCACTGTTGGTGGGAATGCAAACTAGTGCAGTCATTCTGGAAAACAGTGTGGAGGTTCCTCAAAATATTAAAAAATAGATCTATCCTATGATCCAGCAACACGACTGCTAGGAATTTCCCCAAGGGATACAGGAGTACTGATGCATAGGGGCACTTGTACCCAAATGTTTATAGCAGCACTTTCAACAATAGCCAAATTATGGAAAGAGCCTAAATGTCCATCAACTGATGAATGGATAAAGAAATTGCGGTTTATATACACAATGGAGTACTACGTGGCAATGAGAAAGAACGAAATATGGCCCTTTGTAGCAATGTGGATGGAACTGGAGAGTGTGATGCTAAGTGAAATAAGCCATACAGAGAAAGACAGATACCATATGTTTTCACTCTTATGTGGATCCTGAGAAACTTAGCAGAAGACCATGGGGGAGGGGAAGGAAAAAAAAAAAAGAGGTTAGAGTGGGAAAGAGCCAAACCATAAGAGACTCTTAAAAACTGAGAATAACCTGAGGGTTGATGGGGGGTGGGAGGGAGGGAAGGGTGGGTGATGGGTATTGAGGAGGGCACCTTTTGGGATGAGCACTGGGTGTTGTATGGAAACCAATTTGACAATAAATTTCATATTAAAAAAATTTTTTTGGCAAAAAAAGTATTAGTATATACTTAAGCATGAAATTATTCCATTACTTTAGATATAAGCCATTGATTATTTTATACAAATTAAGTGAACAAAATATTTCATATGAATATTAAACAGTTTATATTTATTTTTCATATTTAGCTTAAAATTGTATTAGTCATATAATTTACCTTTCATTAGTTCTAAATGGAATTTATAAATACATGGTATAAATTTAATAAAACTACATTAAAAATTCAACTTGAAAATTGATGTATACACTGTACAATTATTAAATTAGCATTCTGTAATGCTATATTGTCTGCCTTAAGACTTAAATACATTAAAATATAGTTTAATAAAATATAGCTTCAGATATTAGCTATTACTTAATTAATTTGTACTCCCTTGGAAATCCTAAAATCTGACAAAATAAAACGTACAGAACTGAATGAAGTGGCTCTTATTCTGAAAACTTGGATTTTCCTCAGAATTTATTTCTGTTTCATGAATCTGGGGTAGAACTCACTTTAGTTCAATTATCTATCTCATATAAAATATCATGTTTTTAATTTTTCCTGAGAAATTCTTGTTATAATATATAGATACATAAGTAGTGTGTTATGTGCATACTTAAGTATATGTACATAGAGGTTTTATATGCAATTTTTATTTTTTTATTATTTTTATATGAAATTTTTAAAAAGAACATGATATATGATATTTACAATGTATTCTCTTTAAAATTGCATACAAACGCTGAACTTCATACAGTTCCTATGAAGGCAATTTAACTTGGTGTTATGTTTACAAATCGTCTTCTGTCGAGTATGTAAAAATGTAATTGATTCAAACCCCATGTAGAGATATTTGCTTATGTTTCACCTTATGCTAAAATTCCTGATCATAGATACTACAAGTAGAGAGACTTCGTCGTATGTACTCTTTATAATATTATTTGCCTTTCCAAAGTTTCCTGATTAAAGGTGGGCGTTTCAATTTGTGAAATATTTAATGTCATGAAAAGGTGCTTGATTTAGCGTGAAGAGAGAAATTATAACATAGAATTGAAATGCATAGATTCCTGGGTGTAAGCTCACACTTTTAAAAATTGTGTCCATTTAAAAAATAAACTGTAATCTACTTGGTTGTAAGACATAATTTGTAAGTTTTCTTGTTTTGTGACTAACATAATATTTAATATCTATGCATAATGTTTTTGAAAAAAAATTGAAGAATTTCCATGCATAATTTTTATTGTATTACACAAATAAAGATATATTGATAGGGCGATATACAACAATGGAGAAATATCACAAAGACTTATTGAATAAAACTAGAAAATTTATATCAGTGAGTATCAATGATAAGAGATTTTGATTTATTCTTTTTATAATTCTTTTTAATTTTTATTTATTTTTGATAGAGAGATAGTGAGAGACAGAGTGTGAGCAGGGGAGGGGCAGAGAGAAAGGGAGACACAGAATCCAAAGCAGGCTCCAGGCTCTGAACTGTCAGCACAGAGCCCGTTGCGGGGCTTGAACTCATGAGCCACAAGATCATGACCTGAGCTGAAGTCAGTCACTTAACCGGCTGAGCCACCCAGGCACTCATTTGATTTCTTCTTGAGAACAATGACTGCTGTATTTCCCATTTTGGTTCTATAGTGTATATTTATGGATTATGTTGATATGAAAAGATACATTTAAAATATTTGTAATCAGTAGCATTTTCCTTACTATGAGTTAAATAAGATGATGATTTTTTTTAATTGAGATATCAATGACATATACTATTATATTAGTTTTAGGTAAACAGTATGTTTTGATACATGTACATACTACAAAACAATTACCACTGTAAATTTAATTAACATCATCTTCACATACAATTATAATTTTTGTGATAAGAACTTTTCAGATCTACTCCCTTAGCAACTGTCAAATATAATACAGCATTGTTAACTATAGCTACCATGTTATACATTACATTCCAGAACTTACCATCTTATAAATAGAAGTTTGTTGGTCTTGATCATCTTTACCGATTCCATCCACCCCCCTTATCCCTACCTTTGTCAACCACCAATTTTTTTATCTGTATCTATGGGTTTGTTTGTTTTTTTGCTTTGTTTTGTTTTGATTTAGATCCACCTATAAGTGAGATCATACAGTATTTATCTGTATGTGTTTGACTTATTTCACTAAGAATAATGCCCTCAAGTTCTATCCATGTGGTTACACATGGCAAGATTTCTTTCTTTTTTTATGGCTGAATAATATATCTCACAGCTTTTTTATTCACTCATATTTGCAAATGCTATATCCTATTGTTAGACTGACCCTGTTATCATTATATATATGATGAGTCTCCTTGTCTCTTATAGTCTTTGTCTTAAGATGCTGAACTTATTGGTAATTTCAATAACTAAAAAAATTACTTAAGTATAATTAATACAAAAAATTACAGATTGCAATTAGAAAGCATTATATGATGATATATTAAAAACATTCTTTTAGTCCCAGGATTTATTATTACTAATCAGTTTTTAATGTCAACTGTATTCCAGGCACATATTTGTTGGGGCACAACCTCAGGAGTTCCCCAGGTGAAATTGGAAATTGGCCTCCGTACACAGAGGACAGGGAGAGACTGAAGAAGCAGACCACTCCAGATGGCTAGGTAGGTGGCACTTTTAACAAGCAAAGGGATTTACTTAATTGCATTTGTCTCGGGTGGCCACAAGGTGAGTAGATCTCTGCACCCGCTCACTAGAAATTTAAAATTTTCTACTAACACCTTAATGGGGTTCATTCATGTATCTAATCCAATGGTGTCAACGATACATTACTCTCTTCATGCTATGTCCTTGAAATGGCTAGTAGGTGAAGCAAATATTTCATGTACAAAGAAGTGGGTAAGGAGCCTTGAATTGCCTGGGCTGGGCTCATGGGTCAACACACACACACACACACACACACACACACACACACACACAGAGAAATTAAATCTATATAAAGTTTAAGTTATAGAATTTAGTCACAATGAAAGAGTAGAACATTACATAATTATGCACTTTTTTTTGTAACATTGTAACCAAGGATTGGATTTAAATTGATAGCTGAAAGGTACCATAGTCATCATCTATTTAAAACATGTCATTTCACAGAATAATTTACTGGAATAATAGAATCAATATCTAAAATTCTCTGTTGAGATTCTGGATGCAGGTACAAATGCTAGTTTTAGGGAAACATCTGTTAATAGATTATTTTATTTATAAATTCCCAATTAACTTCATGAACAGTTTCTCATTTAAGTTTTTTTAAAAAATTAATGTTTATTTATTTTTGAGAGAGACAGACAGACAGACAGAGCACAAGTGGGGGAGGGGCAGAGAGAGAGGGAGACACAGAATCCATAGCAGGCTCCAGGCTCTGAGCTGTCAGCCCAGAGCCCGACGCGGGGCTTGAACTCACAAATTGTGAGATCATGACCTGAACCAAAGTTGGATGCTTAACCTACTGAGCCACCCAGGTGCCCCTCCCATTTAATTTTTAATGTTATGTTTAATCCATACATGTTTGGCTAGTTTTTAATCTGTAACTATGCATATAGTTAATATCTATAAAGTAATGAGTAAAACAAGGCAAGTGTTCTGGCAAACTTTTTAAAAGTCACTGGTCTACATTGATCATCTACAATTCTAAAAATAAATAATACACTAACATGTAAAAAGTATTAAGTAGCCACCCTTTTGTAATGAATAGTCAAATAAGCACCCAATTTAGTCAAAGATATTGCAAAGCATCTTTGCTAATTTTTTTTTTTTACATGATTGGTGAATTTAGTGGTAGTCTTGATACCTTAAAAAGAGTGCAGGATAATGAATCTAAATGATTTTGGAGTCTAAACGGTTTCTCATCCTGCTTAACATTTGACAGACATAGATGTTAACTGGCTCTGTAATCCAAGGTTTGTAGCTCTCAGTTCTCTGAGATGGTCAGTGTTAAGCTGGGTCAGTTGATTCATTTATTAAATCAACTGATGTGTATTAATCAACAAGGATACTAACAGGCAGTCCACAAAACAACTAATTGTTACTTTTAAAAGAAGGTATTTTTAATGGGAGGTACAAGCAATTAAAAGTATACCAACTGTAAAATTTAATTTAATGATACATATTATGAAGATAATGAATAAGGAGACAGAAAGTGGTGCTGAAGTGGTGCTGTTAGCGATGTGATTGCCTCTCCAAAGACATGATTTTTGGACAGAGGCCTGAGTGACAGGATGGAATAAACCATGAGACTCTCCATGTGAAAGACACCGTAGGCAAAGCCTCTTATCCAGGGAAGATGTCTTGGGCAGAAGCACACTCTGAAGTGAATGGAGCAGACTTATCCACCAGGAGTAGGTCAGAGCAGGAGCACCAGATTATGGAGAATCTTAAAGCCAAGTAAAAGATTATTTTATTCTGAGAAAGGTTGGGAAACAGGGAGAGCTGACACTGTGACACAGTGTCACTGTGACACAGTGACACAGTTATGTGAATATATTACAAGGGTCAATCTGGCTACTGTCTACAGAATAGAATAGTAGGGTATAAACATGGAAACAATTTTGACAGTTACAAGGCTGTTGAAATGAGTTGATTTGACAGACAATGGTCATGGAGACTATGGTGCAAACAGTGAAGGTCCTGAGAAGCAGGTTTTCCTGGATATAATTTAAGACACAGCACACATTATGTGTTGAGAGATTTGGCTATGGGGTATGAGAAAATAAAAGTGTCCAAGATGATTCTAAGGACTTTGAGCTAAGAAAATGGATAAATGAAGTTATTCTTCTTGGAGATGTTCAATACTACAAAAGCTGGAAATTTGAAGGTGAATATCAAGCTTTGTATATGTGAAGTTAGGAAGGGCCTTTTGGAACTCTTGGAAATGCTATCAGGCGAGTTGGGTATTTGAATTTTTATTCCAAGGATGTACTCAGAATAAGAGATAACAATTTGGAAGTCATAATAATACATAGGATATTTAATAGCTTCACTGGATGCAGTTGATATACAATAAACAGAAAATACTTGAGTTGTTCAATTTTATATTTTTTGATATATGTATAGACCCATCAAGCCATTGCCGTAATTAAGATGATAAGCATATGCATCACCGCCTAAAGTTTCCTCATGGCACATTGTAATTCTTCTCTCTCACTAAACATCCTTCACTACACAGGGTAGAGACCCCCTTTCTCCCCTTAAAGATTTAGACCAAATGTCAATAGTGCTGAGGTTGAGAAATTCTGCTCCACATTCAAGTGATGTTATTTGACTTCAGATATAAAATCAGTGTCTTACCACAGTGTGCCACCATTTTCGCCTTCCAGTCTTTGTCCCACGTTAGTATGTATTTACTTCAGGTCTACTATAAACACTGCCTTACAAGTGCTCTTATTTTGGTTGTAACCATCCCCTCACCTTTTAAAGGTAGATAAATACTGCGAAGAAAACATCTCTGACAGCTTTCATTAATCCTAAATTCTTCATGTGCATTGAGACATTTCCAGCTGCATTTAAGAATTTCTCTTTATAACATTTTTCAGTCATATTATTAAAATGTGCCACAGGGTTGCTTTACTTTTCTGTTGTTATTACGTATAGGTGTTTTTTGTTTTCTTTTTTCCAATTTTTGGTTCATATTTTTAATTACATTTGGAAAGAGTTTGGCTGTGATACTGAAATAATACTTTCTGTCTCTCTTGTATTAGTTATTCTGGGATCTCAATTACATGTGTGGTACACTGCTTGATATCATCCTTCTAATCACTGTAACTCTGCTTTAAAAAAATTCTTTATGTTTCTCCGTGCTAAATTTTTAATAATTTCTAATGCTATCTGCAAGTTCACTGATTTATTATGTCTTATCCATAATAGCTATCAATCTCCTTCAGTGAGATTTTAATTTCAGATATTGTTAATTTTATCTTTAAAATTCTCATTTTGTTCTTTATTTAAAATACAATTCTCTCCACATTTTGAGTAACATGTTGAACATTGGAATATATTAAATTTCTATAATAGCTTTCAAAAGTTCCTTATGTGGTAATTCATTATTTCTGTCATTTCTGAGTGTGCTGGTATTGGCCGATGTTTTAGCTTTGTAAAGAAGGCGTAGATTAGCCACTACTCTACATTGTACTTACCTTTACAACTAAGTCATAACCCTAGGGGCTCTCTTCTGAATGCTCTAGTTGTGTGACAGCTACTGTCACCTTTGGTAAATCACATCAGGGGCATGTCCCCCTCAAAAGCGGGACCCAAGTTGCTGATCCTAAAGTTGCCCTTTTTAAAAAACTATGTCCTTCAACAGATGAATGGATAAACAGACTATATTGTGAAATAATATCCAGTAATAACTTATGTATGTTTTTAAGTTTATTTATTTTTGAGAGAGAGAGAGAGAGAGAGAGAGAGTGAGCCAGCCAGCAGGGGAGGGACAGAGAGAGACGGGGACAGAGGACCCGAAACAGGCTCTGCGCTGATAGCAGAGAGCTCTATGTGGGGCTAGAACTCGTGAACCGGAAGACCTGAGCAGATGGCGGATGCTTAACCCACTGAGCCACCCAGGTGCCCCAATAAATGATTTGAGACACGTAACAACAAAAATGAATCTTAAATGCGTTTTGTTATGTGAAACAAGCAAGGTTCAAAAGGCTATATGCTGTATGATTCAATTTGTATCAAGTTCCATCAACTGCACAATTAAAGGAGAGAACACAGAGTATGATTGCAGTAGCACAGAAGGGCCAAGTACAGGGTGGGTCCTAGGATATTTGAAAGTAATGAAACTGTTCTGTGTAGTATTGGTATAGTAGATACATTATGTGATGAATTTTTCAACATCTGCAGAACTATGTAGGACAAAGGTGAAATTTAATGCATGAAATTTTTTTTGAAATCATCCAGAAAAATCAGGGGATCTTATGATAAAGTGAAGACTGTGACAAGTGAACCCAACACTGTTATAAATTTACAATTAACCTCCGTGAACTGGTGGGAGAAAAAAAAGCAAGCCGACCTACATAACTTTACAAAACAGTATTTTGACTAGAAACTCCAAGTATAAAGGTATTAAAATAAACAAAAATAAAAACAAGAACTGAACTTAAACACTGTATTATTGTTTGTAATTTTGTTTTTCAAAATATTCTGGATTAACATATTGAGACAAAACTACCTATATTGTTAGATTGAAAAACAAGTAATTACATGGAAAAGTAGGAAAGTAGGTATCAGGTTTCTCACTCTCAGTAAAGGAAATAGCAAAGAGCCAGACTAAAGATGAAAATAAATTTTGTTGCTACTGAATTAGAGTTGGCAACATCTATGTGAATTCATGTTTACATGTACACATACACACACAGAGATAGATGTATACACAAATAAACATGCATATGTATGTCTGTGTATCCCTGTGTGTGTGTGTGTGTGTGTGTGTAAGAGAGGGAGTAAAGCTGGCTTTGTATGCTGACAGTCCCTGGATACAGTGAAACCATAGCGGTAATGAGAATGTACAAAGCCTCGATTTGAGTTTCCATACACCATTCTCTATTAAAAGGAACTAGGGCTTCTTTGAGCAATGGGTGAACCTAGAACTCAGGCAGGGAAAATCCAAGATAAGCCTGGAACATCATATAATGCTATAAAGTAAGGAAGTGCTGAAAAATAAACTAATGAAGATACATCAAGGTGACACAGAGTCAGCCTAAAAGAATTCACAATGGCCAAAATTGGAATAATTTGAGCAATGCAATAGAAAATGTGGTATTGGATTACAACCTAAATTATGAGGGGTGCCTGGATGACTCAGTCAGTTAATCATCAGACTCTTGATTTTAGCTCAGGTCATAATCTCGTGACAGTGGGTTCAAGCCCCACATCAGGCTCCTCGTTCAGCACAGAGCCTGCTTAGGATTCTCTCTCTCCTTCTGCCCCTCCCCCACTCTAGCACTTGCTCTCTCTCTCTCAAATAAATAAACTTAAAAACAAAAACAAAAACTAAATTTGGGTGCCTGGGTGGCTCAGGTCATGATCTCCTCGTTTGTGGATCTGAGCCCTGTGTCAGGTTCTGTGCTGACAGCTTGGAGCCTGGACTCTGCCTTGAGTTCTGTGTCTCTCTCTTTATTATTATCATTTTTTTTAGTGTTTATTTACTTTTGAGAGAGAGAGTGTGAGTGATAGAGGGCAGAGAGAGAGCGAGACATGGAATCTGAAGCAGACATAGAATCTGAAGCAGTCTCCGGCCTCTGAGCTGTCAGCACAGAGACCAATGCGGGGCTCAAACTCACAAACTGTGAGAATATGACCTGAGCCGAAGTCAGACGCTTAAACAACTAAGCCATCCAGGTGCCCCAAATTCTGTGTCTCTCTTTCTCTCTGCCCTTCCTCCACTGTGTGCACTCATTCTCTCTCTCCCTCAAAAATAAGTAATGAATAAACATTTAAAACCCACTCATTCTCTCTCTCCCTCAAAAATAAGTAATGAATAAACATTTAAAACCCCCTAAATTATGACATTAATATCAATCCATCTATATTAATATAGCTAAATTACTTAATATATAAATAAAGGGGAAGGACAGGAAAGAATTTTTATATAATGATTAGAAATTATATATTGATATGTGTTTCTTCCCCTTCCAAAAGATTTGTCTTTTCTCAAAAATGGTTTGGCATAAGTAATTTGCTTCTAAAGAATATAATATGAAAAGGGGGAAATCTTAACATTCCATGCAGAAATTTTGTAAACACTACCCTAAACAAGTGATCAAGGTTAACTTCATCAGCAATAAGTCATTCAGCTTTCAGCCACTTTGTTACTGGACATAACGTGGTGGTAAGGGTACTTCACCTCTGTGACATTCTTCCTCAAAATCCATAACCGAGTGTATTGATGGTATAAAAAAAAGTAGACATGCCCAAATTGAGGGACTTTCTACAACTCTTCAAAACTGTCAAAGTCATGGGAAAAAAAAAACAAAGAAAGGCTGAAGAACTGTCACTGAACAGTAGAGACAGAACACATGACAACTAGATGTAATGTGGCATCTCTGACTGGATTCTGGTGCAGAAAAGACATTAATAGAAAACTAGTGAGATCCATATAAAACCTCAAGTTCAGTTAATAGTAATGCAACCACATTAATTTTTAGTTTTGACCAACGTGCTGTAGTATGTAAGATGTGAACATTTGGGGACAATTAGTGAAGTATGCATGAAGTCTTGGTACTATTTTTAAATCGTTTTTTATAAAGTTAAAATTACCCCCAAATTATATGCCTATGTAATATACATATATATGAAATATATATCTGGAATATATTTTTGAAAAAATATATAATTCATCAAAAAGAAAAAAGAGAGGAAACTTTAGGCACTCCATAATCACAAGCCATAAAAGTTTCAAACCTTGAATAAATGAAAATTTCCGTAACTTCATCTCCCTCTAACCAACATGCTGGCAGACCTAGTGGGAGAAAAATAAAATAGATGCTATAAGAAGCAAGTCAGGACAATTCAGGGCAGTCTCAGGACTATGCTAGCAGCTATATTTTATGTGAATTACTTTTTATGCTCTTTCGTCCCCCAAATTTATTGGAAGTGTGTCTTTATTTTTAAGGTGGGAATATAACTTAATTAAAATCATGCTTAATAGTACAGTGCCTGATGAAAACTTGTGGTTTCTCTGCATTGGGGATAAGTTTTTCGTTCAGACAAATGATGAGTGGAAAAGAGGTCAGCTGTGCTAAATGGACACATACTTCCACAACTACACTCTACGCTGGGACCTTGATAGGGAACTGTGCCGACCAGACTCCTTTATCACTTCTGTTTGACGTCAGCTAGGAGATGAGAGGGCAGGAGGAAAGTAAAACGGTAATTGATAATGACTAAAGAAGGCTCCTGTTGGACAGTTTTCTCTTCCAGGGTCAGCTCTCTATAGCTTCAAGCAATTGCTCCCTGCTGTAGGCTGCATTGTGCCCTCCGCCTAATTCCTGAGTCAAAGTCGTAAACCCCAGTACCTCAAACTGTGACAATATTTGGAGTTAATGTCATTAAACAGACAATTAAGATTAAATGTGGTCTTTGTGGGAGGCCCTAATCCACTATGACTGGTGCCCTTATATAAAGAGGAGATGACACAGACATGCACAGAGGAAAGACCACGTGGAGACACAGGTAAAAGACAGCCATCATACGCCAAGGATAGAAGCCTCAAAATAAAACTAACCCTGCCAATGCCTGAATCTTGGATTTCTATCTTCCAGAATTATTAGAAAATAGCTATCTGTTGCATAAGCCACGCAGTCTGTTGTAATTTGTTATGGGAGCCCCAGAAAACAAATACACTTGCAAACCTTTCTCTTCCTACCACGGTTGCTACCTCTGAGGTGTTTTACGATCCCTTGTTGGTTTCCCTTATCCCCGGAAAACTGTATGTTATTTTTAATCACTATAATTTTTGGTATATTAGTTGTTTTCTGCCAGGACGCTTTTAGACGTGTTACTCTATCACAGAGTGAACAAAATCCTTTCCTCTAGATACTTTAACTAAAATATATGCCATGGGTCATCTAGGTGGCTCAGTCAGTTAAGCATCTGACTTCGGCTCAGGTCATGATCTTGCAGCTCATGGGTTTGAGCCCATATTGGGCTCTCTGCTGACAGTTCAGAGCCTGGAGCCTGCTTCGGATTCTGTGTGTGTCCCTCTCTCTGCCCCTCACCTGCTTGTGCTCTGTCTCTCTCTCTGAAAAATAAATAAACCAAAAAATTTTAATAAAAAAATTTAAAAAATAAAATACATGTCACTTTTCTGGATTATGAATCACAAAATAGATTTTAAATAAATGTTTTCAATGCGATATGCCTCTTAAAGTTATGAAACTACTGAAAGAGTGAGACATTTCTTTGCTAAATGTGCCAGATTTGTTTTGGAACTCATTTGGAATCACCATTTCAAGTCCTACATAAGACAATCTATCTTATATACTTTGTATTACATCTTTCTTTTGAAAAAAAATTGTTATTTATCTGGATGATTCTTTCTCTTTAAAAAAATATAAGTCCTACTGTCTTCTAGTGATAAAGATTTGTCATCACAAGATATTGTGAAAAAGAAAAACTTCTAGGAATGTCTAAAAGTAAATTTAAAAGAAATGTGTCAAAACTGGCTACGTTCAGGGAAAGTGATATCACCAGGATGGCAACATAGGTCATTGTTGAGCTCACTCCCACTTACAAGATAAACAACTAACATCTATCAAGAAGAAGACAGCGCTGAGAGAATGTAAGACCACAGGGGTGAACCAGAAACATGCCCTTCCCCTCACAGACCAAGGCGACTGCATTCGAAGGCTAAAAGAAATGGCTAGATGTTGGTGCATAGCATCATGCGGAGAGATCTCCCCTGAGTCTCCATTCCCTCCAATGGGAAGAGAGAGCCTGGGTGAGGGGCAGCCAGCCTTCCCTAGCATTATGGGCCACTTTTGGGGGGCCCCTGCTCTGATCTTATACCACAGAGATGGCAGGGGATTCTATAGGGCTCTACCACTAGGGATTCTGGCTGTGACAGAGAAGGAAAAGGAATTTGTAACAACCAGCGGATGAATCTTGGCAGATTCACTACATACCTGCAGTGCCAAGTAATCCAAAAAAGTGGCTTTCCTCATCTACAGGTCCAAGTTCAGGGCACACTCTGGCCAGTAAATTCAATGAAGTACAGAATTGCCTGATGTGGATGCTCAAACACTTTTTCCTGCCCTAGAGCCCAATTTGCCCACCCAGAGCTTGTAGGCAAGTTATAGCCCCATCCGTGGAGAGTGTCGTCTGGCTCCATTGGACCTGAAGGGCTGGTGACAACCCCTGGAAGCTGTGCAGTTCAGTGGTCCTTGAGTTGAGAGGTGGGCTAGCAGAGCAGACCACCCCCAGGGCAAAGCCAGTACTGGCATGAAACATTCCCATTCTATGTGCTGGCAAGGTGAGGAATTTACAGCCGAGTTTGAAGGTAGCTCCTGGCTTCTTCCAGCCAGAGAGCCTGTTGAAAAGTTGAGAGTAGACTGAAGCAGCAACTCCCATTCCCAACTAGGTCAGGGAGCTGAGACATGACACCACTCACTGTAGTGTCTTTTGGCCCCAGTGGGCCGAGAGAGAGAGAGAGAGAGAGAGAGAGAGAGAGAGCTGGCAAAAACTCCAGAAAGCTGTGTAGCCCAACAACACTTGTGCTGAGAAAGGGACAGACAGAGGAGATAGTTTGCAGAGAAAAGCCAGTGGCTCTGCTCAGCCAGGGAATTTTGGGTGCAGATTAACCTGATAAGACAACAAATGAGTTTTACTAGTTTTAGAACTGCTTCTCGCGCTACACTTGGGCAGGGAATCTAATTTATAAACTGACTTATTGATCAGTACAGCCTCATCACTGTTCAACCAGAGAACTTAAACAGAGCACACAGGGAGCTGCATAGCCCATTAAACAGCCTTACTTACAGTGATATTTGAACAGATAGAATAGCTTGTGGCTTCTGCCTTCTGCAAGGTAGACCTCATATGACCATAGAATTTAGTATATACTCAGGCCTGAGCTGGGACCCCAACCAATGAGCTGTTGAGGCCCTGGATCCTGGCCTGCTGGCCCGCAAAGATGGGGAAGCTAATTCATAGCTCCATTTACTACTGAATGTAGTACTCAGTCCCACCATCTAGTAAGCCTGACCAGAGAATTTAAGCAACTGCACAGTCTACCCTTCATTCTCATTTGGGTAGGGAGCCAAGCCAGGTGTCCTACCCAGCTGGTATAATTTAAGGGCACATACCCATCCTCAAAGGTCAAAGAGTTGCCTCACCCCAAAATAGACTATAATAAAGGCCCCACCTGCCAAAGACAATACCAGTGGGCACATCGAGAAGCCCAAAGTGAGATGCCTGCTGAGGAGCTGTCACTGCAAACCTATAAAATCTGTAAGAGGACTCTCATCATCCAAGTAAGCAGAGGCCAACATGAGGAACCAAGTAGCACAAAAAAACAGGTAAATATAATTTACCCCAATCTAAAGAAATTAATAAACCTTAAGTAATTTATCTAGTTTCAGAACAATCATCTGAAGAAAGCTGAGTAAGTTACAAGAAAACATAAACAGACAACTAAACAAAATTAAGAAAACAATGTATTAACCAAATGACAAGTTTATCAAGGAAATATCAACCACAGAAAAGAAATAAAGTTTTGGGAATAAAAAGAAGAGAAGGAAGGAAGGAAGGAAAGGAAGGAAGGAAGGAAGGAAGGAAGGAAAGAAAGGGAAAGGAAAGGAAGAAAAAGCAAGAAAGAGAGAAAGAAAGAAAAGAGAAAAAACAAGAGAGGAAGTAAGAAATGAAGGAAGTTATCCTAGAGTTGAAAATACAGTAACAGAACTGAAGAATTCAGTAGAGACTTTCAAAGGCACATTCAACCAAAGAGTCAGCCACCTGGAAGCTAGGACATTGAAAATTACCCAGTCAGAGGAGCAAAAAAGACAACAAAATTTAAAAGAGTGAAGAAAGCCTACAGGAATTATGAAACTCAATGAAAAGAAATACTACACACATTTTGGAAATTCTAGAAAGATAAGAGAAAGAGAAAGGGACACAAAGTATATTTAAAGCAGTAATGGCTTAAATCTTCCTGAATATGGAGAGATAAATGGACATCCAGATCCATGAGTCCCAAAGGATCTCAAATATGTTAGACCAAAAAAGAGATACATGAAGAAATGTAATTAAATTGTCAAAACTCAAAGGCAAAACAAAACAAAGCAAAAAACAAAACAAAACAAAACAAAACAAAAAACCAGCCAGAGAAAAGAGAGAGGTTGTATACAAGGAAACCCCTATAAGCCCTGTAAGATCCTAGGCAGATTTCTCTACAAAAACTTCCCCTCCAACTCAGAAAAAATGGGATGACATATTCAAAGTATTGAAAGAAAATATTAGCCATGAATTCTATACCCAGTAAAGCTGTCTGTTCAGAAATGCAGGAAGGATAAAGAGTTATCAAAACAAACAAAAGCTGAGGGAGTTCATCAGCACAAGACCTATTTTCCAATACGCTAATGGGAGTTCAATGGAAGTAAAAGAACACTGATTAACATCTTAAAATCATAAAAGGTAGCAAAGATCTCATTAGTAAAGGTAAATATATAGATATAGTCCACAATAGTCTACAATATGGTAATAGTGGTACATAACTCACAACTCCAGTTTAAAAGTTAAAAAATAACCATAAATACAACAACCTGTTATTATTTACACAATATAAAAGGCATGTAAATTGTAATGGTAATTACCTAAAATGTGGGGAGGAAAGGAAGTAAAAATATAAAGTATACAGATTCTATTGAAGTTAAGTTGTTATCAATTTGAAATAGAGTGTGAATAAACTTCAGATGGTATATGTAAGTTTCATGATAACCACCAAAGGAAATTCTCTAATAATTACACAAAAGAACATGATAAAAAAAGTCAAAGGATAAAAATGCCAAAGGACATCAACACACAGACACACACACCGACACACATACACATGCACACACACACTCATACACACAAAGACAGCAGAATAACAAGGAATAGTGGATCTACACAACACGAGAAAATAATTAACAAATGGCAATAGCAAGCAGTAGTAGGTTCGGCTTTTGGCTTTGTCCAGCAAAACCGAAAATGGCAGAATGAATTACTCAAGATTCCATGCCAGTCAAGAGAGGTGAGAGGCTGGCTAAGGAAAGTCTCCCCGAGCTGCTCTCAAGCATTTATTGAGCATACATTTAGGGAAACATTGTGTAACAATGAGCTACATGCCAGTAAGAACATATAGAAAAACAAGGAGTTCCCAAGACTACAAAAGAGCAGATGCTGAAAGCAGAGTGGAGAACAAGATAAGATATTCCATAGGTAACATGGTCTAAGGAATTCCTGAGCACAGACAAGGAGCCAACGCCTAAATACACCTAAATACTAGATACTGGTCAGCTGTTTTCAGCAGAGTCAGAAATCAGTGTAATATGTTCCCTGTAATCTCCTTAACTAGGACAGAGCTATTTGATCTCCCACAAGTACTTATCTATCAATAATTACTTTGAATACGGATTAAATCCTCCAATCAAAAGATGTAGAATGGCCAAATGGATTAAAAAAAAATAATAAGATCCCTAAATATGCTGCCTACAAGAGACTCACTTTAGCTTTAAAGACACATGTAGACTAAGAGTGAATGGATGGAAAAAGACATTCCAAATACATAGTAACCAGGAAATTGCAGGGGTAGTTATGTTTACATCAGGCAACACAGATTTGGGGCTAAAAATAGTAAAAGGTGACAAAGAAAGTCATTATATAATGATAAAAATGTCAATATGAAAAGAAGATATAACATTATAAAATTTTGTATGCCCCACATCAGAGCATTTAAATATATAAAGCAAAGGATAACAGAGGTAAAAAGAGAAAGAAACATTAATACAATAAATTTGTGGAATTTAATACCTATCCTCAATGATAGATAAATCATCTGGACAGATAATCAATATGGAAACTGGATTTTAACAGCACTATAGACCAATGGACCTAAAAGTTATATACAGAATATTCTACCCAACAACAACAGAATACACATTTTTAAGTGCCCATAAACCATTTTCTAAAATAGACCATATGGTAGGTCACAAAACAACTCTTAATGGGGCACATGGGTGGTTCAGTCGGTTAAGCGTCTGACTTAATTTTTGCTCAAGTCATAATATTAAGGTTCATGAGCTTGAGCCCCCTGTTGGGCTCTGTGCTCACAGTGCAAAGCCTGTGTGGGATTCTCTCTCTCTCCCTCTCTCTCTGCTCCTTCCCCACTTCCTCTCTCTCTCCCTCCCTCTCTCTCTCTCTCTCTCTCAAAATTAAATAAACTTAGGAAAAAAAAAAACTCTTAGTGAGTACAAGGAAATTGACATTATACCAAGTGTTTACTCTGACTACAATGGGAGGAAACAATACCAATAGCCTCAGTAACAATAACATTTTCCTCAATAACAAGAGAAAAACTAGGAAATTTGTAAACGTATTGAAATTAAACAACACTCTTATAAACAACCAATGGATTAAAGAGATTAAATGAAGAAAAAAGAAAGTTTCTTGAGACAAAGTGGAAATAGAGTATATCAGAACTTGTGGCGTGTGGCAAAAGCAGTTCTAAGACAGAAGTTCATAGCAGTAAGCACCTATAGTAAGAAGAAAGAGCCCAAATAAGCAACTCAACATTATGCTTTAAATAACTAGAAAAAGCAGAACAAAATGAGTACAAAGTTGGCAGAGGAAAATAAATAATATAGATTAGAGGAGAAATAATTGAAATAGAGAAGAGGAAAACACTAGAAAAGATTAACAAACTAAGATTTGGCTCTTTGAAACAATAAACAGAATTGGCAAAACCTTAGCCTGACTAACCAAGGAGAAAAGAGAAAAGACCCAAATAAAATTATAAATGAAAAAGGAGATATTATAACAAGTAACACAGAAATCCAAAGGAACATAAGGAGCTACTTTGAACATTTATATAACAAACAACTGGGCAACCTAGAAGAAATGGAAAAAAAGCTTAGAAACTGCAATTTACTAAGACTGAATCAGGAAGAAATGGAAAATCTAAACAGATCAATTACTTTTAAGGATATTGAATTAGTAATAAAATAAAAAATCTCCCAATGAAGAAAAGCTAAGGACGAGATGGCTTCAGTGGTTAATTTTACCAGTCATTTAAGGAGAATTAACACTAGTATTTCTCAAACTCTTCCAAAGAATTGAAGAGGAGAGCATACTCCCAAATTCATTTTATGAGAAAAGCATTATCTAATACTAAAACCAGAAAAGTACACTAGTTGAAAAGAAAACTACACGCCAATATCCCTGATAAATACAGGTGCAATTTTTTTTCCGTAAAATGCTAGCAAATCCACTTCAGTAGCAAATTAAAGGAACATTCACCATGATCAAGTATGATTTACTGCTGGATGCAAGGATGTTTTTAATATGCAAATAAATCAATGTATAGATCACCTTAATAGAGTGAAAACACTCAATCATCTCAATAGATTAAAAAAAACACTTGAAAAAATTTTACACCCCCTCATGACAAAAACTTTTAGCAAATTAGGCATAAAAGAATGATATTTCAACACAATAAAAGCCGTGTATGTCTAAATGTCTAACCCACAGCTAAAATTATACTAAATAGTTAAAGGATGAAAAATTCCCTCTAAGATTAGAAACAAGACAAGGATGCTCACTCTCTCCACTTCTATTCAACATAGTACTGAGGTCCTAGCTAGAGGAGTCAGGTAAGAAAAAGAAATAAAAGGTATTCAATTGGAAACAGCAAAGTAAAATTTTTACCATTTTCAGACAACATGATTTTACATGTAGAAAATCCCACAGACTCAGCCAAAAAGCTGCTGGATTTAATCAATGAATTCAATAAAGTTTCAAGATATGAAATTGACATACATAAATAGTGGTGTTTCTAAACACTAACAAATTTTCTGAAAAAGAAATCAATGAATTCATCCCTTTTAAAACAGAATAAAATATATAATACATAGGAATAAATTTAACCAAGGAAGTGAAAGATCTCTGTGCTGAAAACCACAAGACATTGATGAAAAATCAATATCAATACCATGGATTGGAAGCATTAATATTGTTAAAATGTTAATACTACTGAAGGCCATATATAGATTCAATGCAATTTCTATCAAGATTCCAATGGCATTTTCTATAGAAGTTAAGAAAATACTCCTAAAACTCATATGAAACCACAAAAGATTTTGTATAGCTATGGGTTGGGCTTTTGGTTTTGTCCAGCAAAGCTGATGTCAGTAGAAAGGATTACTCAAGACTCCATGCAAGTAAAGACAGGTGAGAGGGAGGCTAAGGAAAGTCTCTCTGAGCTGCTCCCAAGCTCCCTATGTGTTGAGCATACATTTAGGGAAACACTGTGCAAATACTTCAGTGGGCTATGTGCCAGCAAGAGCGTATAGAAAACATGCAGAAAAACAAGTTAAGACATGATAAAATATTCCATGTGATCACGTGGTCTAAGGAATTTATGAGTATAGGCAGGACCTAACTTCTATGTATATGTTAACTAGATAAGCGAAGTGAGTGCCCCTTGTATGTACATTAACTAGATAAGCGAAGTGTGGTCTGCTGTTTTCAGCAAGGCCAAAAAGCAGTTTTCTGCTTTGCAATGCATTCCCTATTATCTACTAACCCAGGACATAGCTATTTGGTTTCCCCATACAGCCAAAGAAAATCTGAGAAAGAAGAACACAGCAGGTCTCACAGTCCCTGATTTCAAGCTATATGGTAAACCCATAGTCATCAAAACAGTATGGTATGGCATAAGAGTAGACCAATAGAATAATTGAACAGAACTGAGACCCCAGATATGAACCTAAGCATATACCACCAACTAATATTTGTCAAAGAAGCCAAAAATACTCAATGGAAAAAAAAGCAGTGTCTTCAGCAAATAGCATATGCACCTATAAAAGAATGAAACTGGACGCATTTCTTACACTATTCATAAAAATTAACTTGAAATGGATTAAAGACTTAAATGTAAGACCGGAAACCATGAAATTCCTAAAAGAAACATAAGAACAAAGACTCTTTATTTAGGTCTTGGTAATATTTCTGGATATGACACCTAAAGCACAGCAACAAAACAAAAAGTAAGTGGGACTACCTCAAACCTAAGAGCTTCTGCACAGCAAATGAAACCATCAATGTGGTGAAAATACAACCCATAGAATGGGAAAAAAGTATTTGCAAACATACATCTCATAAGGGGTTAATATCCAAAACATATAAGGAATTCTTACAACTCAATAGCAATAAAGCAGCTCAATTAAAACAAAACTGGGCATTAGGAGCTGAGTAAACATTTTTCCAGAGGAGATATGCAAATGGTCAACAGGTATATGAAAAAAAGCTTAATATCACTAGTCATTAGGGAAGTGCAAACTAAAACCGCAGTGCGATATTATCTCATGCATGTTAGAATGGCCATGGTCAAAGCAATAAGAGGTAACAAGTGCAGGCATTGATGTTTCAAAAAAGGAACCCTTGTGCACTGTTGGCATTGGTGGAGGCACTGCGAAAACAATATGGAAGATCCTAAAAAAAATTAAAAATAGAACTACCATATGATCCAGCAATTCCACTTCTGGAAATAACAGAAACACACAAAAAGACACGTTCACCCCCATGTTCATAGCAGCATTATTTACATAATTGTTACCATTATTTACAATAGCCTAATAGAAGCAGCCTAAGTGTTCATTGATGGATATATGAGAAAGCTGTAGTATGTATGCACGTAATAGAATAATCTTCAGTCATAAAAAATGAGGAAATCTTACTGTTTGCAACAGTGTGTTGGACTCTGAAGGCATTATGCAAAGTGAAATATGGAAAGACAAATACTGTGTGATGTCACTTATGTAATATCTAAAGCAACAACTAACTCCCAGAAAAAAAAAAAGATCAAATTCGCAGTTGTCAGAGGTAGGGAGTAGTAGGAGGGGGGAATTGGAGGAAGGTGGTCAAAGGTACAAAGTTCCAGTTATAAAATACGTGGTAGGTATATAATGTCCAGCATGATGACTATAGCCAACAGTGCTGTGTGGCATATAGGAAAGTTGTTAAGAGAGTAAATCCTAAGAGTTCTCATCACAAGAAGAAAATTATTTTTTTCCTTTCTTCTTTAATTTCTTCTTATTGTATCTATATGAGAAGATGGATGCTAACTGAACCTATTGTGGGCAATTATTTTACAATATATGTTAATCAAACCATCGTGCAATAGGCGTTAAACCTGTACAGTGATGCCTGTCAATTATTGCTCAATAAAACTGGAAAAAAACATTATATTCATAAAAAATGATTTTGGATTAAATATATAGCGTGATGACATTCTAAAGTACTACTAATTTAAAGGTATATGTTAAAGATTAACTTCTGTGATTTGTTTTTAGTGTCATCAAAATACATTTTGCTGTACAATGTATTCATTTTAAAGTTAAAAAAATTCTTTTAAATTAGATTTTTGCCCACTGTGGGGCTTGAAATCACAACCTTGAGATCAAGAGTCAGTTGTTACACTGACTGAGCCAACAAACGCCCCTATAGTTACTTTATATATATTTTTCAATGTTTATTTATTTATTGAGAGACAGTGAGACAGAGCATGAGCAGGGGAGGGGCAGAGAGAGAATGGGAGACACAGAATCCGAAGCAAGTTCCAGGCTCTGAGCCATCAGCACAGAGCCTCACGCGGGCTCAAACTCATGAATGGTGAGATCATGACCTGAGCCAAAGTAGGACGCTTAACTGACTCATCCAGGTGCCCCCCCATAGTTACTTTAAACAAACATGGATTATTATTAAGTATTGACAAAGCCTGGGCTTAAAAGATGATTTATATTAAAAGAAAAGAAAGAAAATCATAATTTTTATAGCAAATTCCAAACTTCTAGTATCGGCTTATTTAGGCAGCACATTTCTTATTTGTTTACATATAACATTTTTTTTTCTTCAGTGTTTATTTATTTTGAGAGAGAGAGAAAATGAACATGAGCGGGAGAGGAAGAGAGAGAGAAACCCAGCAGCATCACCCCCCCCCCCCACCATCAGCCCCGAGCCCTATACACAAGGAGATCATGACCTGAGCTGAAATCAAGAGTCTGATGCCTAATGCACTGAGCCGTTCAGGGGCCTCAACATTCCTTATATATAGTATGTTCGACTTTTGCAAAGAAATCGCTACACTTTTTCATTTGGATCTTGCCAAATATTATGGTTATGTGGACAAATTTTTGTAAATAAAATTATTTAAGTTGACTTACATGCATAGAATATGTATTTTTCCCATGGCTCTACATCTAGATAAGAATGCTAACCCCTCAAATCTCGCATAAATGTTCACTAACCATTGATGCTTTCAACTTGGAGAGGCAAAACTATTTCCAGTCTTTTATGAAAGCATTGTTCATCAGGTTGCATTTAGAATGGTACAAAAAATTCATCAGAGAAAAATATCCGTGTCTGTCCGTTAGACTAAAATGGACACAGTGCATTTCATAGAGAATCAAACTGACATAATTGTCCAGCTGATGGTAGGACAAATCAGTGAAGCATCTTACAACATCTGCTGGAAGTTGTTAAGTGTTTGCTGATATGAAGCCTGCCTTTTATTCTCACCATCATTCAGGAGAAGTCCTGACCAGTATAAAATTTGCTGTTCATAGATGTGTGCAGATCACCAGAGACTAATGTTACATTTTCAAAAAGCTAACTTTTTTCTCTTGGGCCTTTGAAGGATTAGAAAGTAAGGTTGTATTCATTTTCAGATTCCAAAAAATAGATTAAATTATTTGACGATCTTCAGATGATCAAGCAAAAGTTTTTGCCAAGATTTACATGTGAAGATACTGATGGTATTTATATTTGGTTAGCAATAAATAGCTTTCTTGTTTCCTATGTTTAAGTCACAGAGTTAAAAGAAAGAGGAAAGAGTGAGAGCCAGCCTATCATCTTTACTGAAGATGTCCATGTGTTCGGCTTGTGCAAAAGGACCACCAACAGTTACATATCACCCTCTCCTAACACCATTTTCAATTTTCTGTGGTCTTTATCATTTTTTTAATGTTTATTTATTTTTGAGAGAGAGAGAGAGAGAGAGAGAGAGAGAGACACAACATGCAAGTGTGGGAGGGGCAGAGAGAGGAGACAAAGAATCCGAAGCAGGCTCCAGGCTCTGAGCTGTCAGCACAGAGCCCAGTGCAGGGCACAAACCAGGAGATCGTGACCTGAGCCGAAGTCAGATGCTTAACCAATTGAGCCACCCAGGTGCCCCTATTTTCTGTAATCTTTAAATTTAGCTCTATATCACTTCTGTTCCATTACCTGACAGAAATAGATATGTTTTAGGGAGGTTTTAAAAGCCATCTTTTAGATTTACGTGTCCTGGCAAGTGTACCTTAATAATATCTACCTGAGGATTAAATTAATTATACCTGACATGTACTTAGAACAGTGTCTGACAAATATTAGCCACTAAATAAATGTTATATTTCATCATCATTACCACCATCATCATCAGAAGAGTAATTTAGATAGCAAGAGAGAATTATAGACATCTACTTTGCTTCAGCAATTTATTTATTTATTTATTTTTTGCTTCAGCAATTTAAAAAACACTCACATATATTCATAGTAATGCAGTACCTTATTACCCAACAGCATAAAGCAAAATTTGATTCTGGAGTGATTTGATCCCTTGACGTTTGACTCCTCCTTGGTGATATTGTCAGAGGATGCCCTAGAGAATTCTTCAGATTTCAGCTACCTTTCTCTTTTTTTTGAACCTAAGTCATCAGTAGTCCTGTTAACCTTGATAGATAACTTACTGTTGCCTACTAGTTCAGTAAAAACCTTATCTTCCTATTAAAGGAATCAATATCTGTATACCAATGAAATATTTTTCACTTGAAGAGCAAAAATTCTCAGTCAGACGATCCCAGTAGGCCAGGTGTGGGGAGGGGGGAAGCAGAAATGTTTTTCCCAGTGAACAATCACATGTAAGAGTGAAAAATTGGATTCTTTTTTCCATCTCTTTTTCTCTTTCTTTCTTGCTTCTGTTTGTTTTGTTTTGTTTGTTTGTTTGTTTTTAACTGTCCTTTCTGACAGTGAGAGGAAACAGCATTGTGCATTTCTTCAACTTTCAATATATCATTTTCTATAGTAGGGACTAGTGTTTCAATGTGATGGAGAATATGATAAGCCCAATGAAGAAAGTTTTTAAAAATGTCTTTATCATACCAATAGAAACACTTCTGAAGATTCTGAGAGACAATGAAGTTAATATTAATTACTATACAATAAAAATTGGTCTAGTACAGGACTATCACAGACAAACCTGGATTTGAACGTGCCACCAATGAATGCCATGGGCCTCAACTCATAATATTAAATATATGTTTGTACAGTGAATTATTTGCATAAAACCACTGCCATTATGATGATTTTAATGACTTTGTATAAGACATTAGGCAATCCCAAGTATGCTCAGACTGTTAAGAGAAAGAAATCCACTTCCCAAATAACCATTGCTTGAAATGAGAAAATATATGGCTACTCCATATGTAACCAACGCTCTGTGATATGTCTGCTTTTCCATTAAAAGGTGGATATTTAGAGATCTTTCCTTGCTTTATTTTCATTCATTGAAAAATGGTCAGACACACACACCAAATGTGTGTTTGTGTGTGTGTCTGTGTGTGTGTGTGTCTGTGTGTCTGTGTGTGTTTTATGGCTTTGAAGATTACTGTAGAGAACTGTGTCACTTCATTCATTTTGGATAGGGTTATTTTACATGGAGTAGAACACTGGGCCAAAAGGAATTTTACTGAAATGACAGATATGTAATTTCTATGCAATTAATCTACATTATGCCCCTAATAATTCTTAACAGCATATATTATACCCAATATCCTATGTTCTCTATGTACTAACAGCAGGGAGATATAAGGAATTAATGCCATAATGCCATAAAGGATGTTAGACTCTTAAAGCTCTTTTATTCTAATTTGTGTTATATAATGAGCCAAATGATGACTACAACTCAGTGCAATAGAATTAACATATACTGTTATCTCTGCTTTATGCTTCTGATATTTTCTAACTATTAACGTAAGAGGATAAAAATAAATTGGAAGTTTAATTGTCGTTTATGAGATCCTAAGATTGAATTGTTTTGCTGAGGTAAAGAGTACCTATCAGATAAAATCTCTGAAGTTGAAATTGCCAATTAATAATTTTAGGTTGTACTGCTATCTTCCTCCCCAAACCACCTGACTTCTTTTAAGAATAAACAGGGAATCATATTTTATGTTTTTGATAGTGAAACTAATCTCCATAATTCCCCAGGTGAAATAGTATCACCTTTAGTTTATTATTCTGGGAAAAAGATGCCTCCCTCATGTTCAAATGGTCATATAAGGACTAGAATTCTGTCAAGTGCTATTACAAATATATGTTTAAAAAAACAGAAAATAATTTTAGGTGAGATGAAAAGACCTGCTAAGTAAACTATTTATCACTTGCCAAAGTAAGCTGCATTCTCAAGATAGTTGTAGAGCCAGGTTACAAGATTTTCTGTAAAGATAATGTCTAGGTATTTTTGTTTCCTTGTACATATTTATTCTGAAAAAAAATAGGACCGATTACATTTTGAGGAATTCTAGGAACAAGATTTATGGAACATGGCTGTGAGGTTTTATGAAATGTCTTTTCTGACTTTGCTATCCTTGGAATCCTGAGATTCCAACTGAAATCAGAAAGTCATTTAATTGAAGTATCTCTCTACAGCGAACTTTTAATCTACCACCACTCTTTAGAGACCATAATGATCTCTCTTCATTGGTTTTTTATAATAACTTGTTGAGTGCATTCACCTCTGGGTCCATTCAGAGGGCATAGGTTGGCGGAGCTGAGTTTCTTACACCTGACAAATCTACTCAAGAAATATCTCTCTATGTTCTTGAAGTCTGTTCCGTACATTGTAATCAGGAATTTCTACCATCTCAAATTTTATTTTGATGGCCCCCTACTAAATCCAATCTAATTTCATGGCCCCATACTAAATAACTAAACAAAAAGAGTGATTAGAAACATTCCTATCTGCCTGATCTAGCACATTGGGTGCATATTGAATGGCAAATGCACTCATTCATCAATTCAAATCAGACTAAAATGATGTTCCATCCTAGTTTTGTAGTTTTCAGAAACTATGCACAGATATACTTACCATGATTTTATCCTATAGCATGTTATTTAAAACACATTTACAGTTCTGACATGTAAGTCTTTTGCTCCCAGGTTGACTTTGTAATTGATCCAAAGAACATGATCTAATCTAATCCTGGAGAAATGAGAGACAGTGAGAATGAGGATTGAATATTTCTTTCTCCTTGCAAGTTCATCTTGTAGGAGAGGTTGCTAACGAATGTGCAGAAAGCAGATAGAGGAAGAAGTGATTCTGCTGGCAAGGGAGACTCTTGATTATGAGATAACTTTTATGACAGAGTAGTGTTGTTTCCTTCAGTGTCTAGAGTAGAGTGTAGCACATAATAAACTCTCAAAACTGACTTGTTGGGACGCCTGAGTGGCTGAGTCTTTCAAGCGTCTGACTTCAGCTCAGGTTGTGATCTCACTGTTCATGACTTCAATCCCTGCATCAGACTTTGTGATGACAGCTCAGCGCCTGGAGTGAGCTTCAGATTCTGTGTCTCCCGCTGTCTCTAACTCCCCCGGTCAACGCTCCCTCTCTCTCTGTCTCTCAAAAATAAATAAATGTAAAAACATAAATAAATAGAAAGATGATAGATAGATAGATAGATAGATAGATAGATAGATAGATGATATGGTTGAATGAATGAATGAATCTAAACTTTCAAATTTGTCCCCCCACCCACTATTATTTAATCATCTTCCAGATGTTACATTGAAAACTAAAAGGATATGAATGCAAGTTAGACACAGAGGATTCAAAATTTGAATTTTTGTTCTGTTATCTTAGTTTTGTGGTTAAAATATAAAAGACATTCTTTTAGAATTATCATAGAATGTTTTTGGAATTTATCCCAAACAGAGAATTTAGACATGTTTAGAAATTTAGATATTAAAAAAAATTAATTTACATCCAAATTAGCAAATAGTGCAACAATGATTTCAGGAGTAGATTCCTTAGTGCCCGTCCACTGCACACACACCCTCCAGTAACCCTCTGTTTGTTCTCCATATTTATGAGTCTCTTCTGTTTTGTCCCCCTCCCTGTTTTTATGGGGTTTTTTTTTTGCTTCCCTTCCCTTATGCTCATCTGTTTTGTATCTTAAGTTCCTCATGTGAGTGATGTCATATGATTTTTGTCTTTCTCTGACTGACTAATTTCACTTGGCATAATACCCTCCAGTTTCATCCATGTAGTTGCAAATGGCAAGATTTTATTCTTTTTGATTGCCGAGTAGTATTCCATTATATATATATACCACATCTTCTTTATCCATTCATCCATCGAGGGACATTTGGGCTCTTTCTGTACTTTGGCTACTGTTGATAGTGCTGCTATAAACATTGGGGTGCATGTCCTCCTTCGAAACAGCACACCTGTATCCCTTGGATAAATACCTACTAGTTGGGTCTGGGGTAGTTCTATTTTTAGTTTTTTGAGGAAACTCCATACTATTTTCCAGAGTGGCTGCACCAGCTTGCATTCCCACAACAATGCAAAAGAGATCCTCTTTCTCTGTATCCATGCCAACATCTGTTGGTGCCTCAGTTGTTAATGTTAGCTATTCTGACAGGTGTGAGGTGGTATCTCATTGTGGTTTTGACTTGTATTTCCCTGATGATGAGTGATACTGAGCATTTTTTCATGTGTCTGTTGGCCATCTGGAGGTCTTCTTTGGAGAAGTATCTATTCATGTCTTTTCCCATTTCTTCACTGGATTATTTGTTTTTTGGGTGTTGAGGTTTATAAGTTCTGTATAGATTTTGGATACTAACCCTTTACCTGATATGTTGTTTGCAAATATCTTATTGCATTCTGTCAGTTGCCTTTTAGTTTTGCTGATTATTTCCTTTGCTGTGCAGAAGCTTTTGGTTTGATGAAGTCCCAGTAGTTCATTTTTGCTTTGGTTTTCCTTGCCTCCAGAGGCGTATTGAGTAAGAAGTTGCTGCGGCCAAGATCAAAGAGGTTTTTGCCTGCTTTCTCCTTGAAGATTTTGATGGCTTCCTGTCTTACATTGAGGTCTTTCATCCATTTTGAGTTTATTTTTGTGTATGGTGTCAGAAATGGCCCAGGTTCATTCTTCTGCATGTCGCTGTCTACTTTTCCCAGCAGCACTTGCTGAAGAGACTGCCTTTATTCCACTGGATTCTTTCCTCCTTTGTCAAAGATTAGTTGTCCATATGTTTGTGGGTCCATTTCTGGGTTCTCTATTCTGTTCCATCGATCTGAGTGTCTGTTCTTGTGCCAGTACCATACTGTCTTGATGATTACAGCTTTGTAGTATAGCTTGAAGTCTGGGATTGTAATGCCTCCTGCTTTAGTTTTCTTTTTCAAGATTGCTTTGGCTAATTGGGGCCTTTTCTTTTTCCATACCAATTTTAGGATTATTTGTTATAGCTCTGTGAAGAATGCTGGTGTTACTTTGATAGGAATTGCATTGAATATGTAGATTGCTTTGGGTTGTATCGACATTTTAACAATATTTGTTCTTCCTATCCAGGAGCATGGAATCCTTTTCCATATTTTGTGTCTTCTTCAATTTCTTTCATAAGATTTCTATAGTTTTCAGTGTATAGATTTTTCATCTCTTTGGTTAGATTTATTCCTAGGTATTTTATGGGTTTTTGTGCAACTATAAATGGGATCAATTCCTTGATTCCTCTTTCTGTCACTTCATTGTTGGTGTATAGGAATGCAACCGATTTCTGTGCATTGATTTTATATCCTGCAACTTTGCTTAATTCATGAATCAATTCTAGCAGTTTGTTTGGTGGAATCTTTTGGGTTTTCAGTATAGAGTATCATGTCATCTGCAAAGAGCGAAAATTTGACCTCCTCCTGGCTGATGTGGATGCCTTTTATTTCTTTGTGTTGTCTGATGGCAGAGGCTAAGACTTCCAATACTATGTTGAATAAGAGTGGTGAGAGTGAACATCCCTGTCTTGTTCCTGACCTTACGAGGAAGGTTCTCAGTTTTTCTCCATTGAGGATGATATTAGCATTGGGACGTTCATATATGGCTTTTATGATCTCGAGGTATGATCCTTCTATCCCTACTATCTTGAGGGTTCCTTTCAAGAAAAGATGCTGTATTTTGCCAAATGCTTTCTCTGCATCTGTTGAGAGGATCATATGGTTCTTGTCCTTTCTTTTATTGATGTGGTGAATCACATTGATTGTTTTGTGGATATCAAACCAGCCCTGCATCCCAGGTCATGGTGAATAATTTCCTCTTTAATTTCTTGGTTAACCCATTCATTCTTTAGTAGGTCTAAAAATATGCACAGTATGATCTCAATCTTTTTGTACTTGCTGAGGGCTGATTTGTGTCCCAGTATGTGGTCTATTCTGGAGAATGTACCATGAGCACTGGAGAAGAATGTATATTCTGCTGCTTTAAGATGAAATGTTCTGAATATATCTGTTAAGTCCATCCGGTCCATATGTCTTAAGTCCATCTGTTCCAGTCTGTTAAGTCCATCTGGTCTATTGTTTCCTTGTTAATTTTTGGATTAGATGATCTGTACATTGTTGTAAGTGGGGTGTTGAAGTCTCCTACTATTATGGTATCACTATCAATGAGTTTCTTTATGTTTGTGATTAATTGATTTATATATTTGAATGCCTCCACATTTGGTGCATAAATGTTTACAATTGTTAGGTCTTCTTGGTGGATAGACCCCTTGATTATGATATAATGCCCTTCTGCATTTCTTCATACAGTCTCTATGTTAAAGTCTAGATTGTCTGATATAAGTATGGCTACTCTGGCTTTCTTTTGTTGACCATTAGCATGATAGATGGCTTTTTATCCCCTTACTCTTAATCTGAAGGTGTCTTTAGGTCTAAAGTGGGTCTCTTGTAAAAAGCATATAGATGGATCTTGTTTTCTTATCCATTGTGTTACCCTATGTCTTTTGATTGGAGCATTGGTCCATTGACGTTTAGAGTGAGTACTGTAAGATATGAATTTATTGCCATTATGTTGCTTGTCAAGTTGGAGTTTCTGGTTGTGTTCTCTGGTCCTTTCTAATTGTTGTTGCTTTTGGTATTTATTTATTTATTTATTTATTTATTTATTTATTCATTCATTCATTCATTCTTTCATCTTTTCTCCCTGTAGAGAGTACCCCTTAAAATTTCTTGCAGGTCTGGTTTGGTGGCACAAACTCCTTTAATTTTTGTTTGTCTGGGAAACCTTTTTTTCTCTCCTTCTATTTTGAATGGCAGCCTTGCTGGATAAAGAATTCTTGGCTGCATATTTCTGATTCAGCACATTGAATATATACTGCCACTCCTTTCTGGCCTGCCAAGTTTCTGTGGATAGGGCCGCTACCAACCTGATCTGTCTTCTCTTGTAGGTTAGGGACTTTTTTTCCCTTGCTGCTTTCATGATTCTCTCCTTGCCTGAGTATTTTGTGAATTTGACTATGGTATGCCTTGTTGATGGTCAGTTTTTTTTTTAGTCTAATGGGAGTCCTCTGTGCTTCCTGGATTTTGATGTCTGTGTCTTTCCCAGGTTAGGAAAGTTTTCTGCTATGATTTGCTCACATAACCCTTCTACCCATATTTCTCTCTGTTCCTCTTCTGGGACCCCTATGATTCTGATATTGTTCCTTTTTAATGAGTCACTGATTTCTCTAATTATGAAATTGTGCTCTTCTGCCTTAATCTCCTCTTTTTTTCCTGCTTCATTATTCTCCATAAGTTTGTACTCTATATCACTGATTCTCTGTTCTGCCTCATCCATCCTTGCCTCCATGGCATCTACCCATGATTGCAGCTCAGTTATAATGTTTTTTATTTCATCCTGACTAGCTTTTACCTCTTTTATCTTCACAGAAAGGAATTCTGGTGTATTTTTGACTCCAGCCAATATTCTTATTATCGTGATTCTCAATTCTGCTTCAGACATCTTTTATGTATCTGGGTTGGTAAAGTCCCTGGCTGTTGTTTCTTCCTGCTCTTTCTTTTGGACTGAATTCCTTTGATTGTGTTTTGAAGGGAGAAAAGGAATTAATGAGGTAGAAAAAATTAAAATTAAAAAACATTAAAATTAAAAAAGTATTAAAATTAAAAAATTAAAAACACACACAAAAATGAATAAATGATGCTAGATCTTTGGTGTGTTTTGATCTGGGTGTTGAAAGTGGCTTGATCAATTTGAGAAAAACGGGGAAAAAATTTAAAAAAGGAAATTGTTTGAAAATTTGAAAATGAAAACAATGAGGTAGACTAAAATGAAATGATGGAAGTAAAATAGAATTTGAAAAAATTTACACAAAAGTAAAGAATATAGTAGAAAAAAATTAAAGAAAAATATTTTTAATAATAATTAAAAATAAAAGTGAAATTTTTCTGTATTCAAGAAAAAAAAGAAACAAAATAGAGAAAAAAGAAAAAAAAGGAAATTGTTTGAAAATTTGAAAAAGTGAATACACTGAAGTAGACTAAAATAAAATTATGGAAGTAAAATTGAATTTGAAAAAATTACAGATAAGTAAAAAATATAGTAAAAATTAAAGAAAAATGTTTTTAATAAAAATTGAAAATAAAAATGAAGTTTTTCTCTTTCTGTATTCAAGAAAAATAAATGAAAAAGAAAAAAAAGAAAATTGAATAGATGGCCTGGCTAACACTGAAAAGGACTGAAATTACTTTGTTTTCCCCTAGAAGTCAGACTATGTAGAACTTTATAGTCCATAAACTAAGTAGGCGGTGAGACTTTTGTTCTTGAAGAGTGAGGTTGGCCCAGTTGGGCGGGGCTCAGTGTAACAGCTCCGCTCTCCACTAGATGGCACTGCTAGCCTCCTGGGGTGGATTTTTCTGCGCTCATAGATGTGTATGCACATGCGTAGGGGAGGTGAAAATGGCATCACCCAGCTACCCAGTCTCTAGTATCAGAACTCTGTTCTCCCTGGTCAGCAATTGCGCACCAGTCCTCTGTCTTCAGATTTCATCCACTCCCTGCTGTTTCACTGTCTGTGACCGAGGGCACTGTACTCCCGGGCAGTACCTCTTTCCCGAGTTTTGTTTCAGATGCGGCTGTTTTTCCTGGCCCCTTGCTTCTGAAGGACTGCAGCTTTGTTTGACCTGTTCCATCCCCATGTGGGAGGGTCTCACTGAGCAAGGCTGGGTGCCGGCTGCACCCAGGAAAGTTCACGGGACTGTGCTGCTGCCGAGGCCCAGAGACTGCAGCTAGGTGCCAGCCTGCCCAAGAAAAAGTTTGCGAGACAGTGTAGCAGCAGCATCTCAGGGATTATGGAAAATCACAACACACACCTGGCACCAGGCTTCACCCTCAACGACCTTGTTCCAGCACCAGGGAATGTGGCCGTTTTCTGGGGTCTGCTGGGCCCAGGTGGCCTCACAGCCTGTACCAAATGTTCTTCCAGCAGTGAACTGCTTCTCCCCATGTGGGCCAAGAACCTCCTGGACCCCACTCTGCTCCTGGGGATTCGCCCTTCCCACCAGAGTACTGCCAGGTATCAGCTGCGGAGTTTCAGACTCTGTGCTCCCCGTTTACAGTCTTAATGAAATTTAAACCCTCTCTTTTCTCCTTTCTCCCTTTTAGTTTAGTCCCGGTGGCTGTTTCCAATTTTCTACTTCCTCTCCAGCTGCTTTTGTCGAGGGGTGCTTTTCCTGTATCCCCTCCTCCCCCCCCCCCATCTCGGTCCTCTCTTTGCATGCAAAAACAGCTCCCTGCCCTCTGTGGCTTCTCTCTCCCCAAGTTCACCTCTCCTCACTGTGTACCTGTTGAGTTCGGTGGTTCATGTTGTGCAGATTGTTGTGTTAATCCTCAGATCAGCTTTGTAGGTGTGCAGGATGGTTTAGTGTTGGCCTGGCTGTATTTCATAGATGCAAGACGCACACAAAAACTTCCATGCTGTTCTGCCATCTTGGCCCCCTCAGAAATTTAGAAATTTAGAAATGAATTTTATATCCTTTTTATTTAAGCAAAGTATTTGAAGGAACCATCCTTCCTTTATATTCTTTGAAATTATCAAGTAGGAATACTTATTCTCCACATCTTTAAGTCATTTATCCATTTAGTACAAAATAAGTGTTGAATATCCATTCTCTTCCACGCCCTGTTCTAGGCTAGTGGGATACAGCAGTGAATAAAAGATCTCTCTGTGCGGTGGTGCTAATAAACAAGTAATGAACAAATTGATTCAATGTATGACTTATCCAATGTTGATGTATGCTATATGAAGAAAGAAGGTAGATTAAATTGGATAGAGTGTTGCCAAGGAGTGTGAGTTGCTACATAGGGTCCTTTTTCCAAATGATGATAAGGGATCATTTGAGGAATTATTTTCTCACTGTGCTCCTTAAACTGCCATAAGGCCATTCCTTCTTCCTAACTGGACCTTCACTATTTATCTATCTATCTACCTATATATCTATCTATTTATCTATTTATTTATGTGGAGAGAAAGAGGAAGTACGTGAGGTGAGGGGCAGAGAGAGAGGAAGAGACAGAATCCCAAGCAGGATTCATGCTAAAAGCATGGAGACTGATGTGGGGCTCCATCTCATGAACCGTGAGATCATGACCTGAGCCAAAATTAAGAGTCGGATGCTTAATCAACTGAGCCACCCGGACACCCCTGGGTATTCACTACTTTTTATATCTAGTCCTGAAACCTCCCAGATATTCCCAGAGACTCTTTTTTTTTTTTTTTTTTTTTTTTTTTGCCTGTGGTCACTTTATGCACCATTTGCTCTATCATTCATTCATGTGTTAGTGTGGAATATAAAGGAAAAAGCAAACTGTCAAATTCAAGGAAAAGAAAGCTATTAGAAAGTATTAGGTAGATAGATGAAAGCCCAAAGTTGTTAGAGAAATAAGAATGTAATTACACAGCCAGGGATGATACTCAAAATAGTAACACAAAATTAGTCCATTGCCAGTCTTTCATGGCAAAGATACAGTGCAGTTTCTACCAAAACTCCACAGTGGTTGGATGCTAGATACTGCTACCAAAACTGTTACTAGTTCTACCTCTAAATATTGCCACTATCACAGCCCTTGTAAAAACTTAAATCGTTGGAGTCTGTTTGCATGTGTGGGATGTGTTTATCTTATTTATTCACATTATGACCCAACTGTGACTTAGCTTCAAGGAAGCTGAAAATTGCTGACTCGATTGGTCAAGGTTTGATGAGAGGATAGAACCAACCTAAATATTTCCATCTGAAAATTATAAATATAGGGAATTAGAGGCTTACCAAATTGTTTGAAGTGGAGAATGAATGCAAAGAAAGAAATGCACTAGAAATGCAGGGATGGTAGGACATGAATGCTAATGGTCTCAGTTACCAGATGCAATAACATTTCTCATTCACAAGGAAGACCTGTAATGCTTCTGTAAAAATATCTCACTGGCTATCTACAATAGGTCACAAGTTTTTTTGTTTGGTTGTTCATTTTGTTTTGCTTTTAACCACTTTATTCAGGTATAATTGATATGCAAAGAACAACATCTATTTAATGTGTCCAATGGGTGAGTTTGGACATATGCAAACACTTTTGATACTATCACTGAAATCAAGATAATAGATATATCCAACATTTCCCAAAGTTTCCTGTGTCTCTTTGTGGGTATATTTGTGTGGAGCATGGGATTTTTTGTCTATATTTGTGATAAGAATATGTACCGTGAGATTTACTGTCTTGATGCATTTGAAGTACTCAATGACATTAACCATAGGCATCATGTGCTAGAGCAGATCTCTAGAACTCACTAACTAGCATAACTGAAACTTTAAGCGTCAGACCTAGTTAAAAATGGGATGGAAAGCCACACACTTTCTATCACTGAAAAGGAATAACAGCTTCTACTCCTGTTTTGGTTTGTAAATATCAAGGAAGTGATTCTCACTGGTAAAATCTAATCCAGAGTCTTGCTATAAACAAAGTTAGAGAATATTGTTCTAAAGTTTCCAGACATTTTGGTGAGGAAAGAACATAGTGGAAGAGGCTGAGACTGGAACACAGACAAGAGGCAATCCAGAACATTCACTTCATCAGCCTTCTGAAAGGCAAATGTACTCTCTACAGATGCCAGATTTTTAACTTACAAAAAGCAATTATGCAATCACTGTTATAGACAATAGCATAAAGGGGAACTCTAAAAATTTAGGGAAATATTAAAAATGGGACATGAGGGTAGCCTGGGTGGCTCAATCGGTTGATTGTTTAACTCTTGTTTTCAGCTCAGATCATGATCCCAGGGTCATGGGTTTGAGCCCCACGTAAGCCTCCACATCTGGCTCCACACTGAGCATGGAGGCTGCTTGGGATTCGCTATCTCTCCCTCTGCCCCTCCCCCTGTTTATACACTCTCTCTTGCTATAAAATTAAATAAATACATACAAACACAAATGGGACGTGAAAAATAAACTGGTAGATCCCAGGAAAGAAATGAAAGAGGACGTTAAAAAAAAAGCAAAAACAAAAACAAAAAACCCACTATAGAATCTGGGTGAACATGAAAGCAGTCCAGACACAGATAGCACTGCTAATATAACAAGAAACATAAAAGACATGATCAAGAATAGTGAGAAAGGGGCGCCTGGGTGGCGCAGTCCGTTAAGCGTCCGACTTCAGCCAGGTCACGATCTCGGGGTCCGGGAGTTTGAGCCCTGCGTTGGGCTCTGGGCTGATGGCTCAGAGCCTGGAGCCTGTTTCCGGTTCTGTGTCTCCCTCTCTCTCTGCCCCTCCCCGTTCATGCTCTGTCTCTCTCTGTCCCAAAAATAAATAAACGTTGAAAAAAAAAAAAAGAATAGTGAGAGAAAGGAAATAAAAATTAATAAAGTGTTAAATAAATTCTGAATGAAATAGTTAAAATAGAAGGCAGAAAAGAAGATCCAACCACTCTACCTCATTGGTATCCTTGAGGAAAGAATTAAAAGAATAGATTTAAAAAATAGAATATTTAATGCAGCAAAAATTATAGAAAATAAAAATAATGTTTACACATGCAAATTTAAGGGGCATATCTTTTCTAACAATAAAGATTTGGCATAGAATAATCAGAGATATAGCTGGTTGAAGGTAGTAGAATTTTCTAGTACCAATAAATAATTCTTAAAACAGAGAGGCAAATAATTATAGTAATCTATACTAAGAAATGTCAGTCTTGTATCCTACTTCTCCATTGTTACATCCAATGACAGAAAATAGTGACACAATGAGATTTCTCCAAGGCATTTTGTAGTAAATAAACTATTATTCAAGATAAAAAAATCGTGGTGGAAAGCATACTTGATTATATTAGAATTACTTCCCATCAGTACTTTTTTAGAAAGTACTAAATACTGCCATTAAAACAAGCAAGAAATTAATGAAGTGATTTTGCCAAAAATCCTGGAGGTGATCGCTGAATCTGTTTCTGCAGGAATAATACCAATATAAATATGGTCTCAAACAAGAGTATTAATGATATGAAATATGCATATACAGAAATAATGTAAACTATATGAATAAAGGAACTATGTGCAGAAAAACCATGAAACAATGATAAAAAAAATTCATGAAGATCTATATACATGAAAAAATAATTCATGTATGTGGATTGGAAGCCGCCATAGGATTAAAATGTTAATTCTTCCCAATTTTATCTACAGAATCTACATAATGCAAATAAAAATCCCACCAAATTATTCTCTGGATATCAATAAACTGATTCTAAATTTTACATGGATTATTAAAAAAAATACTAGAATATCAACACAAATCTGAAGAAGTAGGGCACTGGAGAACTCACGTTACCTGATTTCAAGCCTTACTATAAGCCACAATAATGCACCACTGTGGCATTGGCAAAAGGCAAGATGTGCAGATCAATGCAACAGAATAGAAAGCCTAGAAATAGGTGTATGAAAAATACAGTCAACTGATAATTGACAAAGAAGCAAATTCCACCAAAAAAAAAAAAAAAAGGAAATTAAGGAAATAATTTCATTTACCATTCACAGTATTAACCTACAGAAATAAGTAGTTTTCTCATATAAAAGCCACAGATAGAAAATATATCAGAATAAAAGGTCCACTAACAATTGCCGAAACTGTTAATGTCTCTAGATACAATCATGACATGAAATGAGCTTGATCTATGTCAAGGAATATTTAAAATATTACTTAAAGACCCAAAGATGGCATAAACAAATACAATGCGTATCATGTTCTGCATAGTAATACGCAAAATAATAACAATGCCATTTCTCCATATGTTCATCCATAAATATAATAAAATCCCAATGAAAATAAAAATGGCATGTTGTGGGAAGGAGATGAAGCAGGAGATCTGGTTTTAAAGGTCATAAGAAAAAATAAATCAGCATGAGCAGCCAGAAACCTTATAAAAAACAGTAATAGTAGAAGTACAGAGGGGAGTAACCCTACCAGATATTAAAGCATAATATAAAGATGCATAGATCAAAGTCTAAATTCTAGCAATACCTCCACACAATTCTAGGATTTAGTACGTACATTTAAAATCTAGGGGAAGAAGAGATAGATGATTTCATAAATTATGGCGGTGCAACTAGACCGTCAGATGGGAAGGGAAGTCCCTTTTTTTAAAGACAGAGACAATTTTCAGCTTTTTTTTTCTGACAAAAATATTCAACATGTACAATTGATAAAGTAAAACATATATTTATACTTATAAACATGGTAATTTATATTTAATGTATATAAGTTCAAAGAATTTCCAAATTTATGTATATTGAAAACACCGTATTTCATTTTATTTGGCTTACGAACTAGATATATTGTAAAGTTCAGGCAGAAATGTAACCCGAAATTGCAGTATTGGAAAATGAGCAGACTTCTCACATGATCCGATATTTCGATAGTTTTTGCACTTTCCAGTCCATAAATTCATCAGTCAAGTTGCTTGTATAATTTCCATTTTAGGTATAAATGATGCAGTGTGGGAAGGGATATATGACTTCAACTTAGAAGGTGTTTTTCAGAAATTCAGTTCGATGATGAGAATTTATTAGCAATAAATAGTCCTACTCAATATACTAGCCCCTATTGTTTCCAGTACTGATCTTTAAAGTTTTTAAACATTTAATTTTGCTACATAAATGTATTGATCTGACAAATTGGAGTTATATGCCTTCAGATCGTAAAACAATCTATGGAATCGTTAGAATACCGGTTTTCCTCATTAACTTCTGCTTTGTCGTAGTGTCACTTAATGTTTTCTGGTTGGTCTATATGTTCAGTTGGGGACATATTTAAAGAATATACAATAAAAATTAAAACAAGTTACAAGAGTCTACTAGTTAAAACTACCATGGTAAAATTAAGAGACATTTAAGTGAAAATTAAGAGAAAAATATGTTTCACACATTGAGTGAATTCAGTTAAGAGCTTGTAAAAAACCACAGAGAAATCAATGATCTTCTAATATAGAAGCAAACACCAGTTAGCTGATAAGACCTAGATATATCAACTAATTTAATCCTAAGAAAACTCATCTGATCCTAACTCATCTTTACATGAGCTCACTTAGTACATGCTCAGAAATTCTTAAATGGTTCCATTTTTAAAGATTTGCAGATTACCATATCACTAAGGAAATAGAAATTTGAAACCTAGACCATTTTTACCTTTAGCAAAATAACCCCTTTTGACATCTTAATGAGACGCTGAAGCTTTCATAAGTCAAAAGTTGGTGAACCACATGTTTTGGTCACTGCTGTGTTACTAGAGCTTAGCACAGAGTGGTGAATAAATGTATGAAGAATGTATGAATGATTGAAGGAGGAAATACAGAAACGAAACTTAAACATGATGACATACGATAAACTCCAATTAGTTACAAATTAAATGATCTAATAAACAGGAACTTGTCCTAAATAAAATTTTACTATCAGTTGTAGAATTTTAAATATTAATGCGTTCTTAATGATTTTCTTTATATGTCCTATGTTTTCAGTGGAGTAATGAAGTAAATAAAGCCCTAAGCTTTGAAAGAATTTGCTGACTGGTTCAAGGTTTATGTGTGACAGTAACGGAAGCAGGACCCAAGTTTCCACAATTTATTTTCGATATCCTTTACTGCTTTTAATGATAATTATTGAGTATTTGGAAAAGAAATAGATTTTATATACACAGAGATTATATGATGTCATAAAGTTTCGGTTCATGTCTATTTGTTTTATTGTCCTCCTTATTATTTATTCTTTTCTACTTCCTTTTGTTTCACTATATAAAAAAGCAATCAAAGTTAAAATGAAGACCAATGTAGTAACACATTTCTCCCAAACATTCATTCATAATATCGATTATGTTTCAAGGTCTTCATATATTAAGGAATTAAAAAGTAGAAAAGGAGTTTTTTTTCTTTATCCCCCGTTATCTTGCATGATGGATACAGTGCCACACTGTATTGATTAATGAAGGCTATAACAAGAATTCACATTACACTTTGTATTTTAAATAGTCAACCTGAAATTATGTGTTATATGTCTTTGTTATTTATTCAACATTGTTTACATTCAGAGATTGCTTACATTATCAGAGACTGGTCTGATCTATAACACATAGGCTGGTCCAAAGGGAAAGAAGTTGGATACAGGCACTCCAGTGAAAAAGCAACTTTTCTGAAATTGCATGAATTCAAGACTACTTTTGAATGGGATTCTGTATCTTTCTATTGGGATCTTAATGCATGTGGTATGATCTTTATAATGACAATTACATCTGAAAGAAGTTTCCAGAACCTTAGCATGGGAGAGTCAATATGATGATAAGTAAAGGAAGTAAAGTGCTATAAAACAACTCCCAAATCCTAAATCACTCATAGAATTCCTTCACCTTTCCTTCTTATAATTAGAAAAATAGATATTGTATTTAATAGAATTATAAGTTCTAAATCAGTGGAAATGCATTTCCATGATTAAGTCAACTACAATAGTAATTTCCGCTTTGTAAGCCTTATTAGTGGCCCTTAATTTTTCATGCACATATTACTTTAGAACATATTAAATTGTACAAGCATATCAGTGTTAGGAAAATATCTGTTCGTGTAAGATTAGACTATGACCCACAAGAAAAGTCATTATAATCAAAAGTTAAAATTGCATTAATTTTTCTTTAATCTTTGTGTTATATTTATAGTCCTCAGTACTACACGAACAAACTGTTTTATTGCATAAAATTATCCTTGCATACGGTTCAAAAGTTATTACATATCTTTTTTTATTTTTATTTTTTTTTTAATTTTTATTTTTGAGACAGAGACAGAGCATGAACAGGGGAGGGGCAGAGAGAGAGGGAGACACAGAATCTGAAACAGGCTTCAGGCTCTGAGCTGTCAGCACTGAGCTCGAACTCACGGACCGTGAGATCATGACCTGAGCCGAAGTCGGACGCTTAACCGACCAAGCCACCCAGGCACCCCTCCATATCTTTAAAAAAAAAAATGGTGCCAACCATTTATTTTCTGGTGAATTCATTCTCTTTTATGTTCAAGTGGGATTGGCTCAAACCTTCAAATTCCATCATTTCTGCAGATACTCAGAGATATTGGTTCTTTTGTTTACCTTGTTTATTGGATTTAAATGTGTTTTCACTTCACAGCTATTAGAATAACAAAGCGCTGACACCTGAATTATGCCAAACACTGTGAAGGATTTGGAAATTCGGGAACACATCCCTGGTGAAACAGTAACTGGTAGACCAGATTTGGGAGCAACCTCCTAATGAAGGGGCCCCACACAGATAGGACAGGAAAGCAGTTGAAGCAGAGAGACAGAGACAGAGATGGAGACAGAGACGGGGAAGTGGAAGGTGAAAGAGAAATTAGGTTTCTCACGCTTATCAAATCACAAGGCCACCTCAGGAGCGATTCACTGGAACCGTACCAACCCATGTGATCCCTGGTCTCATATCCACCCCCTTCTGCCCAGCCCTTTCTTTTTTGTCTCTTTGTATATTGTCTCTTGCACTACAGCTCATTGAAATCTCTCCAAATTTCCTGTTAGGAATAGCTTTATCAATTCTCTTGTTTTTTTTCTTTTTAATTTTTTAATAGCTCCTTGGTCTCTCGTCTTCTGACAGAGTTTATCTAGTACTTTACCAAAGGAAAGGAATTCCTGTTGCTAGATATGGGGTCAGCAAATGCTTTCTTTTTCCTCCTGCCTACAGGAGAAAACTTTTTAAATTACTGTCAAGAAAATACAAATTTTACTATTTTGAGGTTATTTCATAAAAAGCATTCTTCTATTGCTTACTGGGAAGTTCTCTAAGGACTTAAAGATATAGTTACTATAATTAATATAAAGAAGCTATAACTCAAAACCCTAAAACCGTCTGATTTAAAGTTTACTTCATTCTACAGAATTAAAATTTTGTGGTATTAATTTAAAAATGTAACCTATTAAGGACTTACTTTTAAGGGACAAGTTGCAATAGAAATATTCATTTTGTAATATCCTATGAGTAGATTTGGGAAACAAATGATAGATTGTTTTTTTAATTTTGTTTATTTAGTTTGAGAGAGAGAAAGCAGGAAAGAAGCAGAGAGAGAGAGAGAGAGAGAGAGAGAGAGAGAGAGAGAAAATCCCCAGAAGGCTCCACGCTGACAGTGGGCTTGAGCTCACAAACCATGAGATCATGACCTGAGCCTAAATCAAAAGTCGGATGCTTAACCAGCTGAGTCACCAAGGTGCCCTTAAAATGATAGATTTTATGGGTGACTCTCCACTAAACGTAATCTCAATCAGAAGATCCTAAGTTCCTTCATAGATTATGGTCCATTCCTTCCTTTACACTTAATATAAAGAACTACAGAAAGCTACTTCAATTAGGGTAAAGACCAGATGGCCTTCTTCCCTCCTGGACAGGAAGGGAGAATTAATAAAATATATATTCCATTGGTATAATGAATATACACTGCACAGGTTAAGTCACTCAGGTTTACCTAGTCTGGTCTCCAGCATCCATCGAGATTCTCAGGAAAGTACTAGAGCTTTTCCAACCTCACTGAGATTTTGAGTCATCTTTGAAGTAATACCATGTCCCTCTTTAAGATCAGAGCTACTCCAGCTTTAATGTGCATTCAGACCTTTGGGTTCTTGTCAAGGAGGAGCTCCTGATTCAGTAGATATTCGATGTGATCTTCAGTTTTGCATTTCTAACAAGCCCCTGGGTGATGCTGATACTATTCAGTCCAGTTTCTATTGGGTAGAAAGGCTTTACTGGAAGTGAGAGAGATGCAAATATTAGGTAAATTATGGAGCTCCCTATATGTGCTTGGATCTTACTTTCGTTTAAAACTTAGGTCTTGTCGCATCGGCGTTCTCTGATAATTAATGTTTTTTTTCTTTTTGTTTTGAAATGTAGATACATAGGTCCTTACAAAAGTAGTGCAGAGAAGACTCATGTACATTTCCACCAGTTTCTCCCAATGGCTGCATTTTACTTAATTATAGTATAAGGGCCAGCCAGAAACTTGACATTGGTACAATGTATAAATATGTAGTTATAGGTCATGTTTCAACACGTGTGCAGATTCATGTAACAACCAGTGCAGTCATGTTACAGAGCTATTACTTCACCACAAAGATATCCTTCCTGCTCTCCCTTTACAGTACAACCCAATCCCTCCCTCCACCATCCCTAACCCCTGACCGCTGCTAACATGTTATCTATCTCTATAACTTTGTCATTTCAAGAATGGTATATAAATGAATCTCTCGATGTTACCTTTGAGGATTAGCTTATTTCATTCAGAATAATTCTCTGGAGATTTTTCCTCATCATATGCCATCAATTGTTTTTGCTTGTTTTATATTTTGGGTAGTGTTCCATGTTAGGGATGTACCACAGTTTTGCTTTTTGTTTCCTTTGTTTTGTTTTATCCTTTTGCCCATTTGAGGCATTGTGGTTGTTTCAGTGTTAGGGTCTATTACAAAGATAGCTGCTATAAATACTTGTGTGCACGCTTTTGTCTGGACATAGTTTTCATTTCTGAGAGAAATGGTCAGGAGTACAATTACAGGGTCATATAGTAAATCTATGTGTAGTTTATTTTGCAGACTGCCAAGCCATTTTCCAGAGTGGCTGTGGCTGTACCACTTTACATTTTCATCAGCAATGTACAAGTGATCTATTTTCCTGCATCTTTACCAGCATTACATGGTGTCACTATTTTGTGTACTTGTTCTAATAGAGGTGTAGTGATCTCTCATCGTAGTCTCAATTGGCATTTTCCTACTGCTAATGATGTTTTAGCATCTTTTCATGTATTTATTGGTTATCAATATACCTTCTTAGGTAAAATATCTCTTCATGTCCTTTGTCCATTTTTAATTGATCATTTTTTAATAGTTGAATAGTTATTTTTTTATTTTTTTCAACATTTATTTATTTGTTTTTGAGGGACAGAGAGAGACAGAGCATGAGAAGGGGAGGGGCAGAGAGGGAGACACAGAATCCAAAACAGGCTCCAGGCGTCGATGTGTCAGCACAGAGCCCTACTCGGGATTTGAACTCACAAACCACGAAATCATGACCTGAGCCGAAGTCGGATGCTCAACAGACTGAGCCACCCAGGCACCCTCTCTGTATTTTGTTTCTGCTTTCTCTTCCCTTATTTCCTGGGGTTACTTGATTATTTTTTAGAAATCCATTTTTATTTATTTATGGTGTTTTTGAGTGTCTCTTTTCATAGATTTTTCTAATGGTTGCTCTAGATATTTCTATAATATATATATATATATATACACATATATACATATTATATGTATATATATACATATATATGTGTATATATATATATATGTATATGTATTAACGGGAGACTTTAGAGTCTAAATGTTAGAATGCCAAATACAGTGAAATTTATGTGGAGCAAGAATCATTGCAAGTCCATGGACTCTTAATAATTTCAAAAATCGTATGAAAGTAACTACCATTGTAAGCGTCAGTGTTTAACAAGTCTAAATTCTAATTTATTTGGAATACTTGTACTTCACTTTCTGTGTACGTTCTGTGTACTTACCATGGTGCTCATCTGTTGATCCACAATGTCTTACGGAATCTTTGGCTTAAGATAGTCTTTTAGATGGAAAGGGTTTTAAAAAAGAGAGAAATATTTTACTAGAGTGATTTATAAATCTGTAAACCTACCCATGGCCACACAATGTCATCTAAATGATATCTGTTCACTACCAAGAAATCTGAAAAACTAGTTTCCTATCATTGCTGCCCTTGCCACTAATCTGCTCTAAAATGTGCACACTGCCTGTTCTTCATTGTGCCGCCTAGCTGCGTGCCCCATGGCTGAGATGGCCACACCAGATTGACTTGTCCCCGTTCATTACAGCTCAGTTTTATAGCCATAGCCCTTCCACTTGTTATTACTTTGTGACAGAAAATTCTCTCATTAGTTCAAGTCCGAGCACTTGTCCCTGTCAGACCAAAGCCCACTTCAGCCCTGTGCCATTTTGGGGATTCTTTCACTTTAACTTCCTAGCTACAGTCAAAAAAGAAAAAAAAAAAAAAGTGAAGTTAATTCTTTGCTCTTCTTGCTATAAATACTTCATCAAGTCACGTAGGTTGAGATCTGATACACGTAAGTTAAAAGAACTGAAACCATTTTTTGTGAATCCTTATGCTTCAAAGAAATAAATCTTTTTTCCCTGTCACTCCCAACTCTTTCCTTCCTCTGAGTTTAGTTTGCACATTTAACTTTTCTTAAAATATTCCTCAATTTTAATCCAGTAAGTAATTCATATTACTACATTCATCCATTCATTCATTTTAAAAATAATTCCTCCAGTGAAGGCATTACACATTACCAAATGTCTGAAAATGAGTGCTGATGCCTTTTCATTAGTAATGAAAAAGAAAATAATAATTTGCACACTTGTAGGCACTTGATATATCAGATAGAATTTGACCTGATGAATACATCCTCAAACAGTGCTTTTCAAACTTTAATATGGGGATGTTGTTAAATCCAAACTGTTTTATAGGTATGACATAGGACCTCAGACTTGCCATTTCCTGGAAACCAGTCAGAATGATACAATCTGAGTGGCAAGGTCCTAGGTAATTTCAACTGAATGTATCATCTTCGGGCAATCTATGTTGTCATTTTTTTTGATATCTGATTATTTTAATAACAACCCTTGAAAATAATGTAGGGCAAGTAAAGCACAATCCTGGAAGAAGAGTTCCCTCTGGGTAAAAATAAATGAATGTTTATTCTGTTTTAAATGGTATCACTACCATTATTCCTTTTATTTTACCTTTAAATTAATTCCACACAGCTTGAATTAAGAATTCATCATTTTGTCTTCTTCAGATTTGTCTGTTTAAAAATGACTAATGCAGCAGTTTGATTGTTTAAGTAATATTCTCTTGAAGGATTTGTCTGATATATATTATTTAAATAATGGGGCGCCCGGATGGCTCAGTTGGTAAAGTGTCTGACTTTGGGTCAGGTCATGATCTCGCAGTTCACGAGCTCAAGCCCCGCATCAAGCTCTGTGCTATCAGCTCAGAGCCTAGAGCCTGCTTTGAATTCTGTGTCTCCCTCTATCTCTGTCCCTCCTCCACTCACACTGTCTCTTTCTCTCTCAAAAATGAATAAACGTTTAAACTTGTTTTCAATAAAACAATAAATATTAACAAAGATATGGATATAGATAAATTCTCATTTACTGTAAATATTTTATGTGTGTTAACTTAAAAAAAAAGACCAGAGGGCCGCCTGGGTGGCGCAGTCGGTTAAGCGCCCAACTTCAGCCAGGTCACGATCTCGTGGTCCGTGAGTTCGAGCCCCGCGTCGGGCTCTGGGCTGATGGCTCGGAGCCTGGAGCCCGTTTCCGATTCTGTGTCTCCCTCTCTCTCTGCCCCTCCCCCGTTCATGCTCTGTCTCTCTCTGTCCCAAAAATAAGTAAAAAAAAAAAGTTGAAAAAAAATTAAAAAAAAAAGACCAGATTATTTTGTGTTAAGATAAATTATTGAAATTCAATTTTCTTCAAACCATTCGAGTATTCATATTCTTACTTATGTGATGACCTATTATTTTAGATCATTTATCGCTATTTTAATAATTTCTATAATTTTCTTATAATATTTAATTGCATTGCAAAATTATAAATAATTATCTGTATAAAGTTTTTTTTAAGCAAATTTGATTTCCTAATAGCACTGTAGCCTTAATTATACTTCAAAAATGACAAGGCCACTTAGAAATACTAATAAAACATATTGAATATTCCTTTGTAGTCTATTGATCCAAAGGAGAAAATTATTCTTTATACTAAATAGCTCTGCATCTTGTGGAAGTGGAAACAGATACAGGCTCATTAAAAAATATGTATTTAAAGTCATTTGCAAGATCCAAATTATATAAGAATTTAGCTTCTAAGAAGAAACTGAAATTAATCCCAAACTCTAAAATTTTGTACAACATGTAATTCTCAGATAGCTTGTGCCTTTCTTAGTTGAATTTTTGTTTCTATACTAGCCACTTTCAATATCAACCAGGCAGCAAAGTTTTACTAATATTTTACCTCTCGTAATTCTACCCCTAACACCCCCCAGGGTGGTTGATTTATGAAATGCAGTTACACAGTAGTAAATTTTTAAAGAGATACACTTAAATAGTGCACTTTGGGAAGCTATCCATTAATATCATATGAAACTTTTCAATCCATTGTCTTTTATTTCCTTTTGTTACCACAAGGGTCAGAGATACAACTTTAGTGTAAATACAGTTTTCTTAGTTCATTCAGATATTCAAGTACAGTTATCTCCTTAAAAATTGTTCAAGCAGGGCAACTGGTTGGCTCAGTCTGTTAAGTATCAGATTCAGTTTCAGCTCAGGTCACAATCTCACAGTTTTGTGAGATCAAGCCCCGCCTTAGGCTCTGTGCTGCTATTGCAGAGGCTGCTTAAGATTCTCTCTCTCTCTCTCTCTCTCTGCCCCTCCCCTGCTTGGTCTCCCTCTCTCTCTAAGTAAATAAATAAATAAATAAACTTTAAAAAAGGTTGTTCAAGTATAACATAAATAGTCAAGAATAACATTATCAGTTTTCTATCTCTTACTATATAATGGTACCTTAATGGGCATTACAATTTTGTTGCAGTTTCAAACAATAAAGACACTAGTAGTTTCTTATTAAAGAAATTCCATTTTTCTTAGTATTTGTGAAGATTTTCTTTAGGAAATGATTTCAAGACCATTGAGAAACAACATAGTACAGTTAGTCTCATTAATTTATAGTTTCAACTCCATTCTGACTTAAGATATTTTGACATAACTCACTCGTCCTATTAACCCCCATATTCTGAAAGAAATAATAACAATGAGAGTTTACTTTCCTATACCTATCTATATACAAGCATTAAACTAAAAGTATCAAGTCCTAAGTCTAAGAGATTTGGTGAAGCTCAAAATCCGGAGGCACATCTCAAAAGTTCATGTCAGAATTCGAGATTTTATGAATAAGAAATAGGAATCTAACCAAGAAAAATTTGCCAGCTGAGATAATTAAGATGACTAGAGTCCAGAATAAAAGGATGGGCACATCTAGTATAACCCATGCTTATTATTATCCATGCTGGTTTTTTAATATTGTAGAATCCATCGCCATGAACTGCTTTGCGTTTTTGATTATTCAAATGCTTTATCTTATTCATGATAACTAAAGTGTCACTGTTTTCTCCAAGGAGTCTGATAAATATTAAAACACTATATCTTTGGTTAAATGTTACAATCAGTATACCCTCTTATAATAAATGTTGTCTAAAATTATGTGTTAACTTACTTCTTATAATTGGTTTTTATGTTGTTTTTCAAAAACTCCTAGCATAGAGAAGTGAATGTAGGCACAGAGGTGGGCACATGCTGGGTATAAATAAAATAATAATGGATACTTTAGTTAAGTGGCTGAGAGCAGTGACTCAGCAGCCAAATTGCCTGGGTTTGCATTCAAACTTTATCATGCTCTTGGCCTTAAACTCCACCACTCTGTGGTTAGTTTCTTTATTAGTACAAATGAGAGCAGTCTTTCCTTTTAGGTTTGTTGTGATTGTAAATAAACTAATACATTCAAGAATTTATGCCAGTGCCAAAAATAATAAATAATGTTTAAATGGTAGCTATTATTATTCAACAGTTACATTTGTGTTGATGATCTTCTCATGATGTTGCTTACTTTGTATATGCAGTCACTAAGTGATTTATCTTTCAGATTCTGAGATAGTAACTGCAACTATCTGAATAATAATTTTGTTCTAAATAGCAAGTGATAAAAGACCCAAATAATTTCCCTAACATTTGGCTCAGATTCACTTCACTTAAAAATAACCAAAATTGATTTCCTCAGTAAGTCCTCTTTATTTTGGACAATATCAGTTTTATTTGGGTTCTATGAACTCATTCTCTGTCATTCGTATACAATGGTTAGGGCTAGTATCTTGCCCCTGCACATCATTGTCCTGTTGCCAGATTGCCCTTCTACAGCACAGAACTGAAAAAAAAAAAAAGTTTAATGAGTCAGTGTTTCAGCAGTGCTCTCGGGGAGAGGATAATTATTGACATATACTTTCATCACCCATGGGATAATTAAAGGCAAATTGATTGTGGTCTCAGATAAGAGTTACCGAGGTACTCACATCTGAACTCACACTTAGGAAAGCTCTTGTACCTTTGGCTTTAGATTTGCACACCCATCCACAGAGCCAGCAGTGCAGAATATAACAGGTGTTGGTGTGGAAATGTACAGTCTCTTTGTACCTTATTAAATATATGATCTGGGTAAGTATATTATAAACTTAGACTATTCGAAGGAAATGTGCAGTTGGTTGGTATTACATGCAGAATTTCTGAAATTATAGCATATTTTAATACATTGGGTTTGTCTGTTTCCTTGTTGTTTTCCAAACTAGAATTCCCTTAGCCGAAGGAGGAGAAAAGATACTTAAAAAAAATAACTATGTATGACTCAGCTATATATTATCAGAAAAACAAATAATGATGCAAAATGGGAAGAGGTGCTAATCAATACATAAGGGATATACTGGGCAGTATGATTGTTTGAGCAACCCAAATAATTGATAGAAATAGGTGAAACACAGCTTTGCATTTGGCTGAAACCAAAAAAAGGGAAAAATATTGTGACTGGGGGATAATCATTTTTCCAGATTCTGTAGAATAATAGTATAATTTTAGATAATATATAATGCCCTCTGTCTAAATTTAGAATACATTATAGACCCTATTTTGATAAAACTGGAATGTGTAACTACCTATTCTAAAGTAGTTGAATTATTCTTCATTTGTGTTAATTTCTTAAAGAAGTCTAATATGTAATATATGTATATTTTAAAATTATTAAATATCAAGAAAAATGGTATTTAAGGGGCATTATTCCCTACCAGTGATATGTTACAGAAGTTACAAAGTACTTGTATATAGTTGTGAATATAACTTTGTATTTTTAGTTTAATACTTAATACAGCAGGACTTTGTAAATATCTACATCTAATCAAAACTAGCTTAATGAGATATCAGAACTAGATAGCACACTGCTATATATGAGAAATTACAACCTCAAATTTGATACAAATGCTGTGTATTGTGAACACTAGTTAACTAATTTAAAGTTCACAAGCATATCACCATCTCTACACTAGGGAAGTTCCCTTGTCTGTTAAAAAAAGGGACTAATAATAAATTGAACAATCTGAAATTACCATTTTATACATCAAAATGATCAAATACCAGCAAGTTCATATGTTTCAAACCTTGACGGTCCAGTTTCTTTCAAAACAAAATTGATACAGAGGTAGTGCCTTTGAATGTTAATTTGTATTCATTTCAGCATTGCTGTAATAGCAGGGGAAATTGTCCAATACGTTATGATAATAAAACTATGCCTTAAGATAATAACAACGAAACTAAGTATAGTATTAAGTGGAAAGAAAAAGTAGAGTGCAGTTTTTTTTTTTTGTATTATAAGGGAGATATAGATAGATGATAAAAATAGAGATAGAGATAGATTATAGATATAGATATGGACACACGCTCATATTTTAACTTCTTTGATATTAAAAACCTTCAGAAGGCAGGAGCTCTTCTGCATGGGGAGAAATGATAATTTGTTTTAAGGTGGACAAGAACGAAGTTTTTTTTGTTTGTTTGTTTTGGTTTTTTTTTCAGCTATAATGTTTCAGTGTGAATAATTGTGAAGTACTGGAATTCATTCAAAAGTTATAAATTAAAATGAGGAGCATCTGGGTGGCTCAGTCGGTTAAATGTTTGACCCTTGGTTTTGGCTCAGGTCTTATCTCACAGTTTGTGGGTTCAAGCCCTGCATCAGGCTCTGCATTGACAGAGCCTCTCTGTCTCTCTCTCCCTGCCCCTCCCTGGCTTGCTCTCTCACTCTCTCTCTCTCTCAAGAAGTAAATAAACATAAAAGTTATAAATAAAACCAAAGAAACAGCTCATTTGTCTTTCTTTTCCTCATGCCTCTTTCTTTTTACCTGGTCTTTTACCTCACTCTAGTTGCATTGAGTAAATACAACTTTTTCTGTTTGAAGTGTTTAGAACTTTAGACCTTCCCTTAACCTTCTAGATTCTTCTAATATTCAGACTTCCAAAACTTCAGTATGTAGCAGAATTCATGCTCAACTCCATAAATGACTCATCATTATCCAAGACGCAAGAGAAGAGGTAGTAACACAGTTTACTTATTAACTTATTATCCATTTAGATTCTGTTTAAATTCCTCTCTTTTGCTTTTCCCCCTTTGTACCTCAATGTCAAACTTGTCAAGAAAGACACACCCATTGGGGATACCTCATTAACATTTAAGGAAACATGTACAATGAGAGGTCTCAAACCACATCAATGTGTGCAGGTCCTTATCAAGGCCTCCTCTACAGATTCTTGCTTTGGCTTAGATATCAACCCACAGAACAGTAACTTGTGACAATTGTAGCAAGGTCTTACTGCATCAGACGTGCCACACCCACACAGAAAAATTCACCTGTGAATATTCATCCAAATGAGAGCTCCGAGCCTAGGAAAATCTCAGTTTCTCTGGGTATCACTTTCGTATACAGTCTTTATTAATTTCCCCACAGTTCGAGTGACTACATCATGTAGACCTTTGAGAAGATGATAAACCATTCATTGATGAGGTTTTATTGAGAGGCTTGAAGAGCATAAGGACATAATGTGATTTACATTTTTTTAAAATGAACCTCTGGCTACTCTGCGGAGAACATAATTTGAGGGGGAGAAAATGGAATTGAGTGTATTGGTGATAAATTTCTTCCCAAGAAACTGCAAGTGGAAAGCAGGCTGGCGTAAATTGTTTGCTTACTGACTAGGGTGATAGTTGTTCTCAAAACTGAGATTTGAAACAAGATAGCAGAAGAGAAGTTGTCATAGTGAGCATGAGATAAATTTGGACTGTGTTGAGTCTTTTGCTCCTAGGACATCCTAATTGTTTCATAGTGATAATATTTTGTTACACTAGAGAGAGGACTCAGATGAAGATATAAATTTAGTTTTCACCAAAGGATATATACATAAGTATTCTTTTTAAAATACATGTTTATTCCTAATATAACATAAAACTGAAGACATTCTGTTAAATACTATTTGTTTTAGAACAAAAAGAAGACTTCTTTTACTTTATTCTCCAATTTAAAACCCAATTCTGGTCAGATTGGGCCATCACAACTGTAGGAACATTCATGTAGTATTATTGGTGAATTGGTTGAGCATGGACTGGCTTAACAGTGATAGTCTAGGGGCCACAGTCTGGGGAGACGGACCCACACTTTCATCGGCATTACTTCCAGAAGCCCCACCAGGTTCTTAACAGTGAAAATTCAGAACGATTCCCTTGTAGAGCTGGTTTGGGAAAAGGAAAACAATCATTTTGAAATATCCACCACCTTTCCAATAATAAGGGGCTAGTCTCCAGGAGGAAAGAGTTTCACAACCCTAGTCCCAGGTAGAAGAAGGACACTCTTACTCTCAAATTCCCTGTCATCTTCAGATCTCCTCTAAACGATGCTAAGAAGGTAATCAATAGGGGTCAGGACTTCAAGGAGGTGTATTGAAAATGAGGTAGTCAGGAAAGGGAGTAAGAAGGGGGAAAAGCTGTACCACTGGAGAAATACTTGTGAGGATCACAGCCAAGAGACACAGTCTCCCCAAAAGACTGCAATTTAATCGCAAAACTATACAAAACTCCCCTCTCAACACACCTTATTACCATACCAACAGGGTTCCAGTATATTGACAATGAATTACAGGGTAAAGCGCTATAGAATGCAGATTTCATCTGAGGTAGTTATCTTAAGGAAATTCCAAGACAAAAACAAGAATACTAGAGGAATTTGAAGGCTTGACACTCACAGTCTCAGCAAATTCATTAGAGCCCAGCCAGTAGCCAGACTAACACAGAACATCACACTACAGCCCTATTTACTTCAGTTCCTTTAACCCAGAATATCATGTCTGCCTTTCAAAGGAAAAGAAAACAACAACAGCAAAACACAATTACAAAGCATACGAAGTGACCAAAAAAATAAATAAATAAATAAAAATGTAGTGTGAAGAGCCAAACTATGCATCAGAACAAAACTCAGATAAGACACAGATTTTGGAATTGCTACACAGGGATTTAAAATAACTATAAGTAGCATTAGTATGAATGAAACACACAAAAACAAAAGATAAGTGGGAAAGTGGATTGGAATGACTCTAGGTAGAAGTTCAGGGACCAAAGAGTCGGCCATATAGACTTTAAGTTTTATCTGAAAATTACCTGAGAAGGAACATATTTCAGAGAAATATTTTCTGCCATTGAGATTTGCTGAAAGTGCTATTTGAAATATCAAATAAGGTATGGAAAATGGGGTCATCAACCATATGATATAAAAAAATCTGAGTTGAGAGGATATAGAAAATGTTTTATAAGAGGAAGAAGCCAGTTCTAACGTTTAAAAAAGTGTTGAGCAAATGCATATATGTGTATTATATGTTTATTTCTGGAAAGTAAATATATTCATATTGATTAGGTATATTACATCTTTTTATGGAACTGTAAAATAGGTCCTTAAGAATTCACTAGAAGAGCCTTTAGATTATGCTTAAAGTTGAGATGATGGCTTAAATCGATGCTATCCAAAAGTGACTAAATAACAAATCATTTCCGGCACTTTCAAAAGCATATAACCATGCCAAATTTATTAAATCCGAATTTCTGGATGTTGGTTGTGGATATAGGCATTTTATTTTTTAGGTTTTTAAAGTTTTTTTTAAGTTCTCCAAATGATTCAAATACAACAGGTGTTTGAGTATTGAGAAGTACTGATTTAAGTAACCCAAATGATAAAAGGATTATACAAAGGTTAGTTAACAAAAATTGGTAAAAGTGGAAGTGATGATGACTTATATAGTCCATAAAATAATATTTCAGAATTGGAATGAATGTAAATAAGTGGATAAATATTCAGTGCATCTTTTTTTTTAAAGTTCATTTCTTTATTTTGAGAGAGAGAGAGACCACAGGTGAGAGAGAGGCAGAGAGAGAGGAAGAGAGAATCCCAAGTAGACTCTGCATTGTCAGCCCAGAGCCTAAAATGGAGCTCCGTCTCATGAATCATGAAATCATGACTTGAGCCAAAATCAAGAGTCGGACACTTAACTGATCAAGCCCACAGGCACCCTTGTGTAACTTTTTTAAAGTATTCAAAATATGTTGTTTATTTGGTAGGTACAATGAAATCAATAGCAGTAATACTCAGAAATCTAAGAAGTGATTTTTCCAGAATTGATACTAAAATATTGGCCACTCAGCAGTGAACCTTTGTTTAAGCCAATTCATTCAAAACATTTTCAGATTAATTTAAATATTATAATTCCTTAATGACTAGAAAGAAAAAAAATGGGGTCTTTTGGGACATCTTCATCATTTTGATATTGGTTATCAGGTCAAAAGTGGCAAACTTTAGGGGCGCCTGGGTGGTGCAGTCGGTTAAGCGTCTGACTTCAGCCAGGTCACGATCTCGCGGTCGTGGGTTCGAGCCCCGCGTCGGGCTCTGGGCTGATGGCTCAGAGCCTGGAGCCTGTTTCCGATTCTGTGTCTCCCTCTCTCTCTGCCCCTCCCCCATTCATGCTCTGTCTCTCTCTGTCCCAAAAATAAATAAAAAACGTTGAAAAAAAATTTTTAAAAGTGGCAAACTTTAATAAAGTTACTGATTATGGGGAAAATATACTGATTATGGGGAAAATAAAAGTATTAATAAAATGCATTGGGGGATAGGATAAATACTGTTATTCTGGTTTATGTTCCTCCCTATTGAATACATGCATTTAGTAGCCACTCTTTTGTACATACTATTAAAGATTATTTTCTTAGCAAATGACAGAAACCCAACTCAAATAGCTCTAGCCAAATGGAATTTTATTGTGAACACTGAATACCCACATAGTTACAAGATCAAAGAACTGAGAAGCAATCTTTGTCATCGGGGGTCCCATTGAGGGAGTGGTGGGTAGTGGTTGCATGCCATTCTCTTATTTTTGCCTTCATTTTGCCAAGAAGTTCTTGCTAAATGATTCCAAGTGTAGTTTTGCAATATCAGCAAAAAAAAAAAATTCTTTCTCCCAGTGTTTATATAGTAGTTCTGGAAATTTTTTTTTTCCTGCTACGAGTTGGTCATTCGTCTATCCCTAAAGATTTGTTTCGTATATAGATAGACCTACACCACATGGCCATTGCTATCTTTTCTGTAACTAGAATACAGAGGTTGGGAAAATTTATATGCAGAGCAAAAAATAAACTGCCACAGTTCACTCTGCAATGATTAAGAAAATAGTATAAGTATTGAGTTAACCATCTCTCCATTTTATCAATAACCCATCTTGAAAAAATCAATGCCCATTTCTTCCTTTTTGAATTATGTTACTATAAACAATAAATCTGTATTTCCCCTAAAGACTCAGCAATGTTGAGCACTACACAGTATTAAATTTATTTTATATTGTGAGGTACCAAATAGAAACTACTGATGAGTTAGTCAGATAATAATAATTCTTCTTTTCCCTTAAATCAGTACTTTTCAAACTTGCTTCTAACAAGTTTGCAAATGTTGATGAAGATGCCGGTCTGGAGGTCACAGTTTAATACCTACTGCCCCTATCTCTGCAATCTATATCAATATGTTAAGAAATGTTTCCTTTCATAAGTTGATTCAACCTTATAACATCATGATTATCAGGAAATATGTTAAAATAATTTATGATGAATAAATAGTGGTAAAATCTTATAGGTGATTACAAAGGATTCATGAAATATTGAGGGTTGTTAGGTCAAGGTGCAATAAGTAATATAAAATCCAAATAAAGTTGACTTTGACAAAAACTGATTTTACTGATTCAAGTGTTAAAAATATCCAGGGATGGTGTTGGCTTCCATCAAGACTCAAATAATGTCACCAAGGTTGGAGGTTTCTTTTTCTATACTTCTCTTCTGCAGATTTCATTCTCAGATTATGATGAATGCCTTTCCTTTGCATTCATCTAACTAACATGGGTGTCTCCAGACACTCCCCCAGTGGTTCCAAAAGGTAGTGGAAGTCACAACCTCTCCTTAACCAGAGCATGCAGGAGAATAGAGCATGTATCTTATTTGCCATATTTGTTCATGCTTCACTGGTCCTGCTTGGTTATCCAGTCCATCCCCCTAGGCTAAGAGGATGCAATACACTGATTCACATGAGGAAATCAAAGACACTTCTGTAGCCAAAGGTGGGAAAAACTCTCCTCAACCATAATGCGTCAAGAGTCAGAGGATTGCTTCCTCTAGAAGAAAATTGAGATACCAGTTTATCAAAAGAGGTGTCACTCCTGACTAGATTGAAGAGGAAAGAAGCTGATGTCTTAACCATGCTAGTTAATTAATATCAGTTATATCATCTTTATGATTAGATAGTTGTAATCCTATACATGAGCAAATACATTTTAACACATATACATCAAAAGGAGGGAAAAACAAGTTGATCAGTTAAACTTGCAATTATATTCCATTAATTTTTTAATGTTTATTTGTTTTTGAGAGAGAGAGAGAGACAGAAACAGAGACAGAGCATGACTGGGGGAGGGACAGAGAGAGAGGGAGACACAGAATCCAAAGCAGGCCCCAGACTCTGAGCTGTCAGCACAGAGCCTGAGGCGGGGCTTGATTTCATGAACTATGAGATCATGACCTCATGGCCCGAGCCGAAGTCAGAGGCTCAACCAACTGAGCCACACAGGTGCACTGATATATTCCATTTAATTAGTCATCATTAGGGGAGTGATTCTCAAACTTCAGCAAGTTTTATGAAGAACCTTAAAATTTTATAAATATGCAGATTTTTGGTTTCTACCCCCAAATATTCTTACTCACAAAGAATATAGTGGTTCTTCATTTCTTTATTTTAACAAACACTGCAAATAACTCTCTCATTCAATCAAACCCCAGAACATACAGTGCTGAAAATGGTCTTCATTCAAAATTCATCTTTAAGTTCAGATTTTAAATGTAAAATTCAGGCAGAGTAACATGGTGTACATGTTAGACTGTTTTTGTTGTACGAGAGTGAAAGCAAATTCATAGAACAAGAAAAGGAATTTTTAGGTTTATGGGGGGAGGATTAAAATAAGCTTAGTAGGATCAGTATCTTCAGGCAGAGTTTGTGGACTCTCACTGCTTTAGACTCCCTACTCTCAGCCATGAAATGACTATAGTCTCTGAATTTACAATCTCATACCACCAAATGTATGGAAAAGAGGAGAAAAATGAAAGCAGCAACTCCAACAAGTGTATTCAATGTCCCTTTGATTCTTATTAGGCAGGCAATGCACTTATCCCTGATCCAAAAGTATTTGCTGGAAGAGTGAAATCTATGGAATGACCAATCAGAGCCAAGGATATTGTCAATTTACTCTGCCCTCGCAGATTGGAGTGGGGGAGGTGTGATATCTCAAATGAAAATCAAAAGACTTTTCTTAAATGAATGGGGAAATGGATTTTGTGAACAAAGTCAACCTGATGGAGTGTAATGTGATGTATTTCTTTTGATGACAGTAAAAATTACCACAAACGTAGAGGCTTAAATCAACACAAATGTGTTATCTCACTGTTCTGCAGATCAGAGGTCTGACATGGGTCTCACTGAGCTAAAATGAAGGTGTTGAGATTTTTCTCTGAAAGCTTTGGGCCAGGGGTTTCCTTGTGTCTTCTGTTGTTGACAGAATTCACTTCTTTTTTGCTGTAAGACTGAAGTCCGCATTTCCTGGCTGGCCTTCAACTAGGGGACGTTCCCAGTTTCTTGAAGCAACCCTTGTTCCTTGGTTTATTTATGGCTCACTTTCTCCCCTTTCTGTACCTTCCAAGCCAACAACAGAGTTGAGTCTCCCTCATGCTTTGTACCTCGCCTAAGTTTTATCCTGTCTTTTCTCTCCCTAACTTTACCCAGGAAAGATTTCTCTGCCTTTAAAGACTCATCAGATGAGCTAGATAAGTCCCCATCTTATGATATCTACTTTAATCACATCTGCAAAGTTCTTTTCCCCTGCAATATAACATATTCACAAGTTTGGGAAATTCAGCCTTTTTTTTTTTTTTTTTTTTGGTGAAGGTGGATCATCATGCAATCTACCACACATTGAATGTTGTTATAAATTGAATTTCCGTGCTTCATTTTTCAATATTATTTTTGTTAACTCTATACGTAAATTCTGGCTTTATTGGTAAGTCATAAACTGTGAAGATTTTACTACTTGCAAGCTAATAATTCCTTGTCACAACACTAATTATATGTATTTATAATATATACATTTATAGTAATAAATATATTGATATGTGTTATATACATTATATATGTTAAATGTATATAATAAATATATATTCTAAACGTATAAATAAGTTTATGATTTATAAGTATTTAGTTATAATATATTATATATATGTATATCCTGTCAACACACATAAACAGATATAAATGTGGATGTGTTACAGAAAGACACAAAACTGTTGGAGAAAAAAATCAGTCCTTTTATTAATCACAACAAAACAACAGCCAGAGACTATCTTGTTGTGATGACGGTTGGACGTAACCTTTACGCACAGTGGAGTATGTACCACAGTAAAGTAACCACAAAATTAGGAGTTGTTGAGCTTTTATGGGGCTGCTGGCATATCTCCCCATTCTCCCCTCCAGGGAGATAGATTACACAGTACTCTTAAATATAGGTAAATCTCCTCTGGGAGAAAAGAAGGCAGGTGTCTTAGATTTATTACTAAGGACTGTAAGCAAATGTCTCTGAAGAGTAGGAAGGAAGGACTTGATCTCTAAATCTTTCGGGGAGTGGGATACACTAACACTCGCTTCTAAGACATGTCTGCTATCCAAAGGTCTTTTGCTCAGAATGTCCAGATCATACAAAAACACCCTAAATTTAGGAAGGATATGTCTCCCACCATTGATGTTCTTATTTTAAGAATTCTCTATATGAATAAAAACCAGATTTTTCAAAACTTCAAATATAAATGCAACTTTAAGTGGAGGAAGTGTTGTCTCTTTGATAAAATATAGATTCACTTAGAAGTAGACAACTGCCATTTCTTTAAAATCATAATTTGTAGTTCAGTATGTATATTAGACACTATATATTGGACTGTCTCTAGCTACATTCCATATATGAATGCTAAGAATGGATCACATACTGCAGTTTTCACTATGTGGCAATGAAAACAAGGGCATGGTGCACATTAACTTCAACCAAAACTCAGGATATTTGAATTTGCCAAGAATTTTGACCTGGGTAATTATTAAGTCTTCAAATCATCAGTGAACTCTTCTGGAAAATTACTAAATCTTCAAATCATCAGTTAATTCTACTGGAAAGGTATTTTATAATATATAAGAGAACTTCCATTTCTCTGATTTAGTTATAAAGCATCGAGTAAAATATATTTATTTAAATATATACTTTTAATCTATGTATGCTTATATATATATATCTATGCATATATATATAATCTTTAAAAATTATCAATAAAGATACCCTCATGCTTATTATTAGATAGTGTCTCATCTAAGATGTGAAATCAAAAGTAAGTAATTTCTAATCTGTGCAACCTAAGAACAGAAGTATCCTCCACTCATTGTAAAGTGGTTTCTTAAATCTTATTGTATATTGTCAAAAATGAAGTGTAAAGATGTTAACATTGAATTTACTCTGAATAATACCTCAGTTGTTTTTGCTCTGTTATCTGTAAGCTGTTGCTTTATCTCAGATTTTATCATCATCGACAAAAATCCTTACCTTCTCATGAAGCCTAGAAATGTTGTTTGTTTTATTTAAATAGAGCAGATTCAAATTCTTATTATTTTTGATGCATTGTTTTCACTCCCTTTAGAAAAGCAAATGTAATGTTTGCTACCACAAAAACTTGGGCCAGATGAACAATAAAATACAGTAATCCAACAGAAGGAACCAGCGGCTTTTCACATTTAAGTATATTCTTTATTCCACACATTGAAATGGCATCTCATTTTTCAGTGAGTCCCAGAACAGCAGGCATATACAACTCCATCAAAGCACATGAATCAATAGACTAAACAAGTTACACTGTAGCCGTTTATACATCAAAACCACTTGTCTATTTCTTTGAGCAATATCATCAAAATCAATATATCCCCCAATCTACAGCTATTCCCCAAACTAGTCTTTCATATTATATATTCAAACAGCTGTAAACAAATTAATAAATTGCTGTGGACTTTTGTTTTCTCTCCTCCTGAATTTTAATTGATTTGTATCACCGGAAAACCCATGCAGGCTTGTTAGCTTGGCTTTTCCCCCCCTTTTATGGCATGAAGACGAATACAATGAATAACAGCTTCAGCCTCACACTTCACTAACCACTTGTAGTTTTCATGTTAAATTCAAAGAGAGTTCTGTTAAACGCTTAGTGTGTAATTTTCTTCTATCACTGAAACACAAAGCAAAAGAGTTTTCTTATCTAGACCATAGTGATGAGTCCTATAATGCCAGTGAAGCACAAAATGTACAGATGCCATTAGAAGGCATCCAATCTATGCCAGCTAATAAAGGAGTGATTCGGTAACTGACATCGGCAAAAACTAGAATATGCAAGAACAGTTAATTACTAAATCTCCTACTTGCATGTTATATTAAGGAAATTACCCAATTGAATTCCTTCTTCCTTTTAGTGTTTTTGTTTGTTTGTTTCTTTATCGGTGCTGTGTTTTGTGTTCTTATAGTGAAACGGTATTATTTAAGTTTGGAATATTATGCCTAGAAAAAAAATATTCAACCAACCCAACAGTTTAACTGTATTTAATCTTTTGTTGCTGTGAAAAATAATTAGGTTGATTTCAGATGAGGCTTGGGTTTGATACAATCATAGATATAAAATCACTGATATTGTGGGGTAGTAGACAAGAGAGCATAAAAGGCAAAGGATTTGGAATTTGGACGCAATGTAGCTGTTAACCATTGTCGTGGGACTGGTGTTAGCCATGTCATGGGACTGGTGCTAGTCACAGGTTGTTCAACTGTTAAGTGTTGATGCTTATATGTACCTCTTATGGTTGTTTCCAAGGTTAAAGATGAGCTGTTATGTAATATTTTGCACAAAATACAATAAAATATTTTTTGTGTATATCCTCATCCCACCATATTTGTTTGCTCAAGTAATTGACAGAATCATAGCTCTTTTATGATAAGCATTTTATGATAAGCATTATGATAAGTGGACAGGAATCTCAGGGAATTTGTCAGGGTCATACAAGGCCCCATGAAAACAACTTCAGTCAGTCATTTCTTTACTTGTGTTAGGTCAGAAATACAACACAACCACTGTCTCCCAACAAAAAATGAAAACGTAAGTATTGGTTTGCTTATGCTGTTAATAATTTCTGCCTTTGGGGTTTATATTTGAGAAGGATTCCAGAGTTGTGAACAGGTGATACAGGAATCAAAGCAAGTACAGTTATACCTCCACTTTAAAAATCTTAAATAAAGAAGATGTGCAGTGCACTGAATGTCTCCCCTCCAAATTCATATGTTTAAATCCTAACCCCTAATGTGATGGTATTAAGAGATGGGGCCTTTGGGAAGTAATTAGGTCATGAGGGTGGCACCCTCATGCATGGGATTAATGCCTTTATAAGAGGAATCCTAGAGAGACCTCTTGCCCCTTTTTTTTCACATCATGTGAGAACACAGCAAGAATATGGCTGTCCATGAACCAAGACGTGGTCTATCATCAGATATTGAATCTGCTGTGCCTTCACATTGGCCTTCCTAGCCTCCAGAACTATGAAAAAAAGATGCTTGGTGTTTAAGCCACACAGCCTGTGGTATTTTTGTGACAGCAGCCCAAATGGACTAAGACAGACAAATTGCCGAAATAAAAGCTCAACAGTAGCTCTACTTGTTTTCTGTTACTCCTGTAACACACTGTTAAACTCAGTTGTTTAAAACAGCACGAATTCGCTATCTCACAGGTCTGTAGGTTTCAAGTCTGACACTGGTCTCACTGGGTAAAAATGTTAGTTGGCAAGGCTGCTTTTATTCTTTATAGAGAACTGAATTTAGGGCACCTGGGCGACTCAGTCGGTTAAGCCTTTGACTTTGGTTCAGGTCATGATCTTGTAGTTTGAGCCCCATGTCAGGCTCTGTGCTTGGGATTCTCTCTCTCTCACTCTCTCTCTCTGGCCCTCCCCTGTTCTCTCTCTCTCTCTCTCTCTCTCTCTCTCTCTCTCTCTCTCTTTCTCTTTCTCAAAATAAATAAAAATAAGACTTGAAAAAAGCGAAAAAACAAAGAACTGAATTCAGTTCTTTGTGGTTGGACAGAGGTCTTCATGTCCTTGCTGGATGTCAGTGGTGATTCATCTGTCGTTATAGGCTGCCAATTTTCAGCTGGTGATTTCCATGATCTCTTAGAGGCCTCTGTCTGGTTCATGCATGTGGGCCCCCAGGGTCACTAAGCCAACCAACAAGGGTGCATTAAGTCCCTTTCATGCTATAGATCTCTGTGACTTCTGCCTCATGTCTATGACTCCAGCAGAAGAAAGTTCTATATACTTAAGGGATCAAGAAGTTAGAGTTAAGCCAGATAAACCAAGATAATCTTTTTATTTTTAGGTTGGTCCTGTTAACTATATGTAAAGTCCCTTTTGTTATGTAAATAATACATTCCTGGTTCCAGGGATTAGGGTGTGAACATCTTTGGGGACTTTATTAAGCCCATTTTAGTAACCATGTTTCAAATTGGCTTTGTATTCAAAGCTGACCACAGTGTCATGATAATAATACTTGTCTGTTACATCAAATTGTTTAGATCTAGATCCTGATTTTTGTCATCTGGTAAATAAAGAGGAGGCACTGGCTGACCTCTCTGACCTCAGCTTCCTACTTTGGTCAGAGTGAACATAGTACTTGCTGTTACTGTGGAAAGAGTAAACAAGGAAGTGTATTTGCCCTCTCACTGTATCTGGCCTAAAGATTCTAAAATGGTGCTACTTTCATTAAACCACAGTGAGTTTGACTGCTCTGAATGGAGATTACCTGAATGGTTTGTCCAACATTATAATCTGTTCCTCCAAGTGTAACTGACATGCTTTTCAGCTGTAGGGAAAAAAATAGAGTATTTTTCAGCCTAGAGCTGTCTAGAAACTGACCAATATTTCTGCATTTCTGCAAAATGCTGAAAGAAAACATGCCAACAATACTTTACCTGGCAATACTATACCTGGCAATTTCATAATTTTACTTCAGAAACTAAGGATGGGTAAAGACTTTCCTAAACAAAAATTATAAGAGTTCATCATCAGTAGACCTACATTATAAGATTGCTAAGGGAGTGGGGTGCCTGGGTGGCTCAGTCAGTTGAGCATACAACTTTGGCTCATGTCATGATCTCACAGTTTCTAGAGTTCAAGCTCTCTGTGGGGCTCTCTGCTGTAGGCACAGAGCCTGCTTCTGATTCTGTGTCTCCCTCTCTCTCTGCCCCTCCCCTACTCACCCTCTCTCTCTTTCTCAAAAATAAATAAATAAAAAACATTAAAAAAAAAAGAATTGCTAAGGGAGTTTTTCAAGTTGAAATAAAAACACAAAACATGTGAAAGTATAAAATTTGCTGTGAAGCTAAGAATATAGTCAAAACTCGAATACTGCAATGGTGGTGAAAAAAATCACTTTTAATTCTAATATAAAAGTACTAAAAATATATGTAGCTATCATAATTTATCAATGGATACAAAGTATATACAACATATAAATTATGACAGCAATAACATAAAATATGTGTGGAGAAGGTAAAGTGTAGTTTTTGTATGAAGTTGAAGTTATCTGTTTAAAGTAAACAGTTGCAACTATAACATGTTTATGGAAGTGTCATGGTAATGATGAAGAAAAAACCTGTAGAGATACACAAACAATACAAAACAAAGAATCAAAGTATACCACTAAAGAGTATCATCTAATCACAGAGGAAGGCAGCAAAAGAGGAGAAAAGAAATAAAAGAACTACAAAACAGTCAGAAAACAATTAACAAAATGACAGTGCTAAACTCTTAACTATCACTAATTATTTTAAATGTAAATAGATTAAATTTTACAATCAAAAGCAATGAATGGCTGAGTAGATTAAAAAAAAAAAGATCCAACTGTATACCACCTATAAGAGACTCACTTTAGATTTAAGGGCACCCATACCCTGAAAGTGAAGCATGGAAACAATATTCCATGAAAATGATAATCAGAGGAGACCAGAAATGGTTATATTTTTACCAGACAGAATATACTCTAAGTCCAAAACTGTCACTAGAGAATAAGGTCATTATATCATGATAACAGGGTCAATTCATCAAGAGGAAAAACAATTATAAACATACATGCACACACTGGAAAACCTTAATATGTAAAACAGATATTAACAGAAGTAAAGGGAAAAACAAACAGCAGTTAATAGTGAGAGACTTTAATATCCCATTCACAACAATGGACAGAGAGCATCCAGAGAATCAATAATGAAATAGTGAACCTGACATTATAGACCAAATGGTCCTAATGTATACAAAACATTCTATCCAACAAGAGCAAAACACACATTTTTTTTTTCAAGTACAAAGATATTTTCCAAGTATGTCATATGTTAGGCCACCAAACAAGTCCTTACAAATTTAAGATTAAAATCATAAATATCTTTTTCCACCACAATGGTATGAAACTAGTAATCAGTAATTGGAGGAAAACAGCAAAAGAGGAAAAAAGAAGTATGTAGAAGTTAATATGTAGCTTAATATGTAGAATTAATATGTAGATGTAACTCTAACACGTAGAAATTAACGCATTTCTTTTTTATTATTACTATTTTTTTAAGTTCACTTATTTATTTTGAGAGAGAGAGAGAGAGAGAGAGAGAGAATACAAGTGGGGATGGGGCAAAGAGAGAGGGAGAGAGAGAGAATCCAAGCAGGCTCCACACCATCAGTGCAGAGCCTGATGCAGAGCCAGAACCCATGAACTGTGAGATCATGGCATGAGCTGAAGTCGGATGCTGAAGTTACTGAGCCACACAGCCACCTCTAAATAACACATTTCTGAACAATCAATGGGTCAAAGAGGAAATAAAGGGGAAATACACATATATCTTAAGATAAATAATAGAAATGCAACATGCCAAAACTTAAGGAATGTAACAAAAACAATTCTGTGAAAGAAATTTATTGAGATAAGTATTACAAATCTCAAACAAAAAAACTAACTTTATGCTTCAAGAAACTAGAAAAAGAAAAGAAAGCCTAAAAGCAGAAGAAGGAAGGAAATAATAATGATTAAAGCGGAAATAATGAAATTGAGACTTCGGAAACAATAGGAAAACAAAAGTTGGGGTTGTGTTTTTGAAAAGATAAACAAAATCTTCAAATCCTTAGGTAGACTAAGAAAAAAAGAAGACTCAAATTAACAAAATCAGAAAAGAAGACTTTGAAACCCATATCTCAGAAACAAACTGGTTCATTAGATACAATTATATACACTTACATGCCAACAGATTGAATACCCTAGAAGAAAAGGATAAATTCCTAGAAACATAGGCTGCACCAACACTGAAAGAAATAGAAAATCTACACAGATCAATAAAGAAGAAAGGGATTGAGTCAGTAATAAAAAATCTCCCAACGAAGAAAAGTCCAGGACCAGATAGCTTCACTGATGAATTATACCACTCATTAAAAAGGTCTTCTCAAACTCTTCCTAAAAGCTGAAAAATAGGGAACACTTTCAGACTCGTTTCATGAGGCCAGCATTAACCTCCAAACAAAACCAGGCACATTTTTCAAAGAAATAGAATGTCCTGAAATTCATCTGATGTCACAAAAGACTCCAAATAAGCAAAGCAATCTTAAAAATAATAAAACTGAAGGCATTTTAAAATGTAATACAAAACTATAATAATCAAAATAGCATGGCACGGGCTATAAAAGCAGACATATAGAGCAATGGAACAGAACAGAAAGCCCAGAAATAAGTCCATGCATTTACAATCAATTGATCTTCAGCAAAGATGCCATGAACGCAGAATGGAGAAAGGATAGTCTTTTCAATAAATGTTATTGAGAAATCTGGATATCCACATGCAGAATGAAATTAGACCCCCATCTCACAAAATATACAAAAATCAACTCAAAATTTATTAAAAACTTAAGTTTAAGACCAGAAACTGTAAAACTACTAGATGAAAACCTAGGGGAAAAGCTTCCTGACATTGGTGAGGAAAAAATTCATTAATTTTTTTAGCTATCATTCCAAAAGCATAGGCAGTAAAAGCAAATATAGACAACTGGGATTTCTTCAACCTAAAAACTTCTGCACAGCAAAGGAAGCAATCAACAACGGGAAGAAACAATCCCTGGAATCTGAGAAAATATTTTCAAATATTTTGCAAACATTTCTCAAAAGAAGACACACAGATGGCCAACAGGTATATGAAGAAGTATTTAATATCACTAATCATTAAATGCAAATCAAAGCCACAATGTGCTATTACCTCACATGTGTTTGAATGGCTGTAATCAAGAAGACAAATGATGAGAAGTATTGACATGGATGTGGAGACAAAAAAATAACCCTGTGCCCTGTTGAAGGGAATGTATATCAGTACGACCATTATGGGAAATATTATGGAAGTTCCTCAGAAAACTAAAAATAGAACTGCTCTATGATCCAGCAATCTCACTTCTGGTTATATACCTAAAAGAAATGAAAACAGGATCTTGTAGAAGAGTATCTCCTCCCCATGTTCATTGCAGTATCATTTGTAATAACCAACATATGGAATTAACCTAAGTATGCACTGAAGGATGAATGAATAAAATGGTGTGTGTGTGTGTGTCTTTGCATGGGTGTTTGTGTGTGTGTGTGTGTGTATACATACAATGGGATGATATTATTCAACCTTAAAAAAGGAAATCTGTCATGTGTGACAGTATAAAAACTCAGAACGCATTATGCCAAGTGACTTAAGTCAGATCTAGAAAGACAAATACTGCATTGTCTCACTCATATGTGAAATTTGATAAGTTGAGTTAGTAGAAGCAGAGAGTAAAATGGTAGTTCCCTGGGGCTCTAGGAGACGGGGGGAATGGAGAGAGGTTGATCAAAGATTACACGGTCTCAGTTAGGAAGGGTTAATAATTTCTGAATATCTAATGTATACTAGGTTGGCTATAGCTGATAATAATGTGTTATATACTTGAAATTTGCTAAAAGTATATATTTTAAACATTCTCACCATAAGTTTAAAAATAATGATTACGTGAAGTGATAGATGTATTAACTAGATTGAATGTGGTAATCATTTAACAGCATATATGCATATCAAAACATAATAAATATATATAATTTTTATTTGTTATACCTCAATAAATGTGAAGAAAAGATTGGATCTTTATATTCAGAAAGTTTTCTCTTCTAGACTAGTTTCCTAAACCAACTTACATCAGGTAGAAACGTTCTTATCAGTCTAATGTCATATATCAATTAAATAAGTCTTTACAGAATGCCTGGGTGGCTTAGGTGGTTAAGTGTCTGATTCCTGGTTTCAGCTCATGTCATGATCTCATGGTTTGTGAGTTCCAGCCCCACATCGGGCTCCATGCTGACAGTGCGGAGCCTGCTTGGGACTCTCTCTCCCTCTCCCTCTCTCTCTCTGCCACTCCCCCATTTGCTCTGTCTCTCAAAAATAAATAAACCTAAAAAAAAATGTCTTTACAGCATAGATGTAAACATAGGAAGTGGGATCTCATATAACTTAAGGTGAAAAGAGAAGGCAGTGCCTCCTACTGTCCGCCCATATTTCTCTTTCATTCATGGATCCTGAATAACAGATTTTATAGAAACAATTCTTTCCTTCAGGTTGGATTTGACTTCTGTGGGTGCTGTGGTAGTTACTCTATGTTATATCAGAAACATAAATTTCTTTTATGCTCCCAAGTAGACTTAAAGGAGTAGGGCTTGATTTCAACTTAAATGGAAAGATTTGATACTCAATACAGTCCCTGACAAGGGTTAAAAACCTTTTACAGAACTGACCCTGGCCCACTTTTGCAAGTTCATCAGCACTTTGTCAGAATAAGGACAGTTCTTTTCCCCTCAGCTTGATATGTCACAGGAGGCTTTCTCTGATTGGCTGTTTCCCCCTTAAACCCAATCCTAGGTTTGAGGATTAAAAGTAATTTTTGTTCAGGGGCACCAGGGTGGCTCAGTCGGTGAAGCCTCCAACTCTTGTTTTCTGCTCAGGTCGTGATCTCATGGTTCTTGGGATTGAGCCCTGTGTTGGTCTCTGTGCTGACTGTGTAGAGACTGCCTGGGCTTCTCTGTCTCCCTCTCTCTCCGCGCCTCTGCTGCTCTCTCTCTATCTCAAAATAAATAAATAGACATTTGAAAAAAATATTTTTTGTTCAAACACTTTATCTTACTTAGGGAGACAAGTATAATAAATCAAACAGTCTTCACACTAAGTTATGGTAATCAGTACACAATTACCCAGGCTTCATAATGTGTTTTATGCTGAAACTCATTCCCTGTCTAAACTGTAAACACACCAAATGATTTTTGTTTTGCTTTTCAAAACACAAAACTTAAAATAGCACATGTATCAAATCATTTTATAGGAGGCTGACATTTTTTAAAACTATTCCAGTGTGCCTGTTGAGTTTATCACAAAATATCTTTAAAGTACACCCAAATTAGCATTGAGATATTCAGCCTGGACACTGGGAGAGGGAAAAGAATTTCATGTGATGAATAATTACTTTGATCAGCTACTTCCTCATGTAAATCTCAAAGCAGCATATGAAGTAGATGTAATTATTTATTTTTACAGATGAGAAAATTGAAGGACTCTATGATTGATTGGAGTCACTCATTTGAGATATTACATCTGTTTGAGTGGTGGGACAAAATCTCCATCTAAGTCTGTGAGGTTCCAAATCCACAGTATAACTCTGGAAAGACATATGAAATCATACAGCATAGTGTTAATGCATTCTAATTCTGGGGTCAGAATTCAAGTGCCATTCATTAAAACTATGCAGATTCAATGGTATGCATTTCCATTAAAATGTCTTTTCTAGTAGATGTCAGTAAGAGAAAGATACACAAACATTTTGATGATGCGATGTTTGTTTGTTTACTTATTTATGAGAGAGAGAGAGCAAGAGGGAGAGGAAAGAGAGAGACAGAGGGAGACACAGATTCTGAAGTAGCCTCCAGGCTCTGAGCTGTCAGCTCAGAAGCAGATGTGGGGCTTGAACTCATGAACTGCGAGATCATGACTTGCGCCAAGGTCGATGCTGAACTGACTGAGCCACCCAGGCACCCCAATGATGCCATGTTTTTAGAAGGTTTATAACATACCTGGAAATCAGAAATCAGATTTGATGTTTCAGGCCATTTCAGGCCAATCCAATTTTCTTAAAAACAAACAAACAAACAAACAAAACACTTTAGTGACATAAATTTGAGGAAGTCAAACTCATCATCTCTATTTAAATTCTACTCCCAAATTATCTTTATTTCATCAGATTTTAACATCTAAGTGTTCTAGTTTTTGTGCTAAAATCAATCTTAAATTTTCTCCATCCTGCATTTTCCACAATCATCAGTGTATTTCATGCATCTACCTTCAAAACACTTCTTGGAGCTCTCAACTTTGTCCCCTTTCACTGCTCACATGCTAATCCATGCTGTTGTTATAATTCAAGTGCACAGTCTTAAAAGCTTTCTGACCATTCCCTCTGCCAGATGTTTCCCTGTCCCTCTACATTTCTGCCACAGTATCCAAGACTGTCATTTGGAAATACAAATTTGATCATATCACAAGTTAAATTTTATTCAATATATTTTACCATTACACTGAGCATAATCCCAAAATATTTTACCATGGTGTGTTTACTAGATACAAATTTTGTGAGTGTTCTAAGAAACCCTAAATGTTACTTCCCTCTTTGTATCGGTCTTTCTCTTTCTATTACTAGTTACCCTACCATTTTGATATCATGCCTTTACTTCTGTCCTGGGATAAAACTGCAAGCTATGGAAGTTTCAGAGCGTAATAACAAACCTAAAAGTGGAAGATTGTGAGTGACATCCTTGACTAATGGAAAAAAAAAAAACAGAAGAACTTTAAACATGTTAACTGTCACCCCTTTTTTTTCTCTCCACAGGACTATCCTGTTTAGTTTCGTTCTTAAAACTGTCCTGAGGAAGTCTCAGTTTCTGAAAAGACACATTTACGGAGAGTCCTCAGCTCTTTGTGAAACATGAGCCAAAAGGTAAGTGATTGCATTCCATTTCTTTGCATTTTTCCTTTCTATTCACTTCTCTTTATTCTTCAGCCTCACGACAGTGGAAATGCTTCTCCCAAGTAGGCTGTCAGGGTATTAATCCTTACCTCAGATTCTATGGTGTGTGGATATGGGCTCAGTCTTATCTGTCATAAATGTCTGAAAGATATGTTCCTAGCCTGTCTCTTCCACATTGTCTCCTGCACTGTCCACTGCACCTTGAAAACCAGGTTGCAGACACTCTGTTCCTCTTTTGTGCACTAGAACACATGGAGTTCTTCCTTGCCTGAGGCCCAGAGCAAAAGTTACTTCTTTCCCTAGGACGCTCTCCCCTCACATGCATTGCTTCTTGTTCTTCTTTTCCCAGAAAAACTTTGGCACGCTATACAGAATATGTCTTCCACTCCACTCATCTCTTTAAGAGCATCCTGTTCATTCCTTTATGTATCTTTTCACATTTTTAATTATAAGTTTATTTGCTTTGAATTATTTTTAATCTTGACCAAACTGTAAGATCCATGAGAGTAGGAATTATGTCTTTTTTTCTATATGGAGAATCTGGTCCAACTGTGGTATTCCATTAGGTATAACAATTTTTTTCATTAAGTGGATACGTTTCTATAAATGGTGGTTTGGTCTCTAGTCTGCTGTGTATAGATAGAAGAAATATATTATTCCATGATCTGAGCAAATCACAAAGCGTAAGGACCAGAAGATCCCCTGAATCCATGGGTGTCATAGTATTTTAGAAGATGCAAAAGCCATGATAAGTATTAAGTTTTAAAACTAAGAATATTAAATGAGAATGTGGTTTCCTTAAGACTCATATGCTCAGTGGTACACGCTTAATAAAAGTAAAATTTTAAAAAGTTAAGCTTTTGTCAATCATTTATTAAGACTTTAAAGTTAATATCATTTTATTGTGTTCACAACTGGACTTGACCTTACATCTAACCAAACCCACTATTATTATTTAAACTCATCCAACATTTAAGTAAATGTATAAGAAAATCAAATGTGATTCTTTCTCCCTTAACTCATCTCATCCCCTCAGTAATACTACTCTTGTGTCGAACTATCTGCATAACTGAAAAGTTAGATTTCATGATAAGGAGATAAGGGAATATATTTAGCAATTTATCTACATAGTGATAAGTAAACTTGGGAAATTTTGAATTGAGGAGATAAATATTTCTAAAGACTTATTACTGGAAAAATACATTATCTACAATGTACATAAGTCAGTATGGCCTCAAATTTACTGCAAAATGAAATTTGAGCAAATAATGAAGTATTCTTCATGGAATACTGAATAGGAGATACTGTAATCAAAAAAGGAAGCAAAACCCATCAGTTGCCATTTAGTTATGACATTTATAATATATAAGTCCTAAAAACCATACCATTAAGACACCTTCCAGGAAAAAGAAAATATATATATATATATATACACACACACACACATATATATATATATATATATATATATATACATATATATGTGTGTGTGTATATATATGTATTTGTATGTATGCATATGTGTATTTGCATATCAAATATGTTATTAGAAATAAGAATTCAATAATGAGAAGTCAGGAAACTAAAGAACTTATGTTTATCACAGAAATTACTTAGCAAGATGTCATTATTACATTTTTCAAAGCTTTTTCGATAACCTAAGTGACAAAAACTCAACTCATGCTAACTGAAAGAAAACAAAACTTGGCAGAGGGGGTTGGTAGATGTAATTGAGGTAGATGTTTAGAAAAGTCTAGGTAAAACCTACTTTGAGGTATAACTGAAATTCAGATATATCTGTGTTCACATAGGTTTCAAGGATATTCTTTTCTAATTCTCAGTACAGAATTTGTATTACTTTCAAGAAAACATAAAATACTTGTATAAGCAAGAAGGCAGAATAAATAAGTCTTCTTTTATTTTACTTATTTATTCTGAGAGAGACAAAGACAGCATGAATGGGATAGGGGCGGAGAGAGGGGAAGAGAGAATCTCAAGACGGCTCTGTGCTGCAGCACAGAGCGTGATGCAGAGCTCAGACTCAATAACCACGAGATCATAACCTGAGCTGGAACCAAGAGCCAGATGCTCAAGCAACAGAGCTGCTCACACACCCCAGAAAAAACAAGTTTTACTAAAACTGTTCATGTTCAAGAAAATATTACTGATTGAATAAAATGTGGATGAAATATATAGTACAATAAAGTAAGAGTTCTGCTAATCAAGTTTGGGATATAAATGTTAAACAATTTGTTTTAAAGTTTATTTATTTTGAGAGAAAGAGACAGTGCAAAAGAGCAGAGTGGGTGTGGGGTCAGAGAGAGACAGAGAGAGAGAGAGAATCCCAGGAAGGCTCTGCACTGTCAGCACAGAGCCCAACCCAGGGCTCCAACTTGAACTATGAGATTATGACCTGAGCCGAAACCAAAAGTTGGAAGCTTAACCCACCAAGTCACTTAGGCACTCCTAAACAAATTTTAAACCTTTTTTTGTATCAAGATTTCTCACAACATTTAATAGTCAAGTATAAATTGTTAATTTCCGAATATAAGTAATATGCATATTTACCCAAAATTATTTGACCTCGTGGCTCTTCTTTCCAAGAATAATTATTACCACTCTATACATGAATGTCCCATGGAATATAGCCTGGGCCATTTTGTTCTAGAACTATTATTGCCAAGCATTTTCTTTGTATTTCTGCAATCTTGTCAAAGGATCTGCTCATGACTAGGAGAGAGTGATAGAGAGGGTGTTTCTTAGTGTCCCAAATCCCATGATTCTTTTGTTTAGGGTAGAGGGTGTGGAAATATATTTTTTTAGTCTCATGACAAACTTCGTCATACTTAATTTGTTGTGGAATCCTATGCTATGATGTGATATAATTTTAGATATCCATAATTTTTACCATGTATTCAAGGTAAACAGATTGACTTGATCTAAAATAAATTTCAAAGATTTCTGCAATATAGTATGTTTGCATGTCTTTAAATATTCAGTATTGATATTTACAATATATATGAGACACAAAGATATGTAAATGACATGGAATAAACATTTTCAAAACTTACAGTTTATCAATGTAAGTGAGAAGTATAAGGGGGAAATAATTGGTACAATTGGAACACAGTTGTGAACCTGACTGATGTCCTCACTGTAACAAAATAACCCTATGATCTCATTCTGAAAGTAACCATATGGAACTGACAGGTCAGCTGATTCTTAACATATTTTAAAATTTCCTGGAAGCTTAGTTAATCAGAGGCATAATTTCCAAATTGCTCTTATAAGTTGACTGGTCAAACCTCATGAGGTTGGAAAGACATTTTGGCAACAGTTTACTTTTAGGTAAATGAAATTGTTGTATTATTTAAATCTCTGTACAGGATACAAAGTGATAAAATGAATTAAATGTTACCCCATCACTCAAATGTCCTAATTATTTAAAGTACACTTTTGTTTGGTTTGTTTGAATAATAGTATCTGTAGAAGTAGGACACAATTTTTTTTCAGTGGGAAAATTTAACAGGAAACATTGTTCCCTTCAGTATTCAGTTCAAATGTCACCTCCTTTATCATTTATATAAGGTCTTGTAGACATGAACATTTGTTTTTTCCATTACCCTCAGGATATGTTTCTGTGTCAAATAGCTATCTGTCGTTTTTCAGATAATGGTGGGTTATTCAATTATTTTAATATTGAAAAATAATATGTAAAGCATATGTTAGAATATTTCTGAACAAAGCCAATGGATTCAACATTAACAATTATCTTTGTAGACAATGAGCTTGGCTGAGCTGCTAGGCCATATAATATCATAGAATCTTTTAAACTCAGCTTCTACTTGCTATGGGAAAGCTTGCCCTGTAAAATGTAGTAAATTTCTAGCTTGAAAAAGTAGTTGAGGGGTGCCTGGGTGGCTCAATCTATTAAGCATCTGACCCTTGGTTTCAGCTCAGGTCATGATCTCAGGGTTCCCTGAATTCCAGCCCCACATCAGCCTCTGCACTGGCCGTATGGAGCCTGCTTGGGATTCTCTCTCTCCTTCTCTCTGCCCCTCCCCTACTCTCATTTCAGTCTCTCCCAAATAAATAAATAAATATGTAAAAATAGAAAAAGCAGTTGATTCTAGTCAGATTTCTTTTAACCGGACTGCTGACAGAACACTTATACATAAGCTATACACATGTATATTTAAAGGAAGGTAATTAAGGCCTTCGGCTCGGCAATCAAGCTGCCTTATGTGGACCTGCTTTAATTTCATTATTTAAATTAAATAAGTTTACTTTGTTAAATGGTTCCCATCGCTTCAGTCTGGTGACACAATATTTCCTGTAATGAAATATAACATTTCATTCATTCATGCATGCAATTTTAAATAAGCATTTCTGCAGTATATGGCCTAATAAACACACACAATTGGTAAGAAGAGTTAGAAGCCATATGGAATCAGAATGAAAGATGGCAGCAAAGTTTCTCTCGTAAACTCTATCTGTGAGATAATGCTAAAATATTTTTACTGAATGGGGCGCCTGAGTGACTCAGTCAGTTAAGTGTCGGACTTCAGCTCAGGTCATGATCTCACAGTTGGTTCCTGAGTTCAAGCCCCATGTCAGGCTCTGTGCTGACAGCTCACTGTCTGGGGCCTGCTTCAGATTTTGTGTGTGTGTGTGTGTCTTCCTCTGTCCCTTCCCCCCTGAGGCTGTGTCTCTTTCTGTCTCTCAAAAGTGAATAAATGTTAAAGAAATTAAAAGTATTTTTACTGAAATAGCAAAGATATTCTGCCAGATTAACTGGGAATCTCAGGAGAGACCAGCCATGAGAAAGCTGTTACATTCCCTACAAACAATGAAATATACCAATCATGTAATTTCCTTATGGAATTGTTAGTTGATGTAATCAGAAAATAATGAAGAGCATAAATGTGCAAATATATTTTAAAAGATTAGGAAAAGTACCATCATAGGCAGGTGACAAGATGAATGACTTAAAAATCCAGAAGAATCAGCCAGCAACTCATCGAAATTAAGTGGATCGGCAAATTGCTTATTGTAAAATAATCAGTTAACAATTGATATCTTCAATTATTGTAATGAGTTAGAAATGGTAATGGCATAAGGCTCTCTTTCATATTGTGTAGTACATTCTTTGTGAGATACAGGTCCCCAGCTCCAATGCAGAGGCTAAGTATATATAAAATATGTATGATTCTATTCACTACTACCTTCCTTTTAACCGGTACACCGTCACCGGAGATAATTTAGGTGAATTGGACACATTTCCTCAGGGACTTTATTATTAAACCAAAAAGGTTAGAACTCATTCACACGATAACATTGAGAAATCCAGGAGCAGCTGCATTATTTTTATCGATGGTTGTGCCAGAGTCAGTGTCCCGACCACGCTGTTCTTTGTGGGAAGGCTTTCTTTGATTCCAGTCTGTTTTCCAGAGCTGGCATGGCAGGCTCCTTATTGATGTGTGGACTACAAAATATCTTCCCCAAAACTTTCTTTTCTGTTTAAGTTAGGGAGGATAGGTTTCTTTTTCAATCTTTATTTTTGAGAGAGAGAGAGAGAAAGAGAGTGAGGATGAGCAGGGAAGGGCAGAGAGAGAGGGAGACGGAATCCAAAGCAGGTTCCAGGCTCCAGGCTCTGAGCTGTTAGCACAGAGCCTGATGCGGGGCTTGAACTCATGACTGAACTCACGAACCATGAGATCATGACCTGAGCCAAATTCAGACGCTTAACTGACTGAGCCACCTAGGCACCCCAGCCAGGATAGATTTCTTCTGAACAAGGGCAAGAGCCCTAACTCCTAACCATTATACACACACATACACACACACACACACACACACACACACACACATACATTAAAAGTAAATGTGTATGTGTGTGTAGCTGCCTTTATGTGAATTCCTAGTAAAGATGTGGCCAGCTATTCCTATTCTACAGTGTTTATTTATACATATATATAATGCATCTTCCTTGCAATCCTATAACAGAACCCTCTTTCTCTTGAATTCTATTTAGTATGCTGCTATATTATTTTCTAATCATCTATGTATCATATGTTGCATTATTTATATAAGTGATATTTGACTATAGTTCTTTTTAAGTAAATTATTTTAAAAAGTACAACTGTTACCAGGTCACTTGGTTCTTGACCCAGATGCACCACAGAATTGGAGACCAGAGACCAGAGTGGAGACATAGAGTTTACTGAGTAGGGAAGTATAGTATACTTTCAAGAGGAAAAAGGGCCACCGCTGAAGCAAGAGTGGCAATGGCCCCTAAAGATTTAGCTGCATCCTTTTAAGCCTGCTTTCTGCTTAGGTAAATTTGGCTTTGATTGACATTTTTGATTGACAGCTGGTGGTTATATAACATTTTGGCTTCTGCACATGCACCCAGCCATTGTGCATTCTGTGAGCTTTTGTTGTGACCCTAAAGGTACTTAACGCAAATTGCACCCTTTGTGAGCATGCACAGCTCTCAGAAGTGCCCTGTGGCTTTCAAGCCAGCTCTGTGGCTAGGCCTTTTCTGTTCTGTTAGCCCTTGGAGGTGGCTCTGAGGATGTGGCTGTTAATCCTCATGGATAGGTCCTGGGGTGTGGCCAGCATCTGCTTTATCTCTCCTTGCTAATGTCTGACTGCCTAACAAAAAAGCGATGATTCCATTTTTGGAAATTTATTTTGCAGTTCTATGGCATTCATACAGTATTTAAATTATGGTTGTTAGTTCCCATTTGTAGGGAGCAAGTGTTTGAACCAAGCCCGAAACTTGACCAAATTTCAAATATGTGTTTTTTCAATAAAGTAATATTTTATTTATTTCTGGATTATGTGCTTCCTATGTATTTTATGTAGTGCTTACAGGTTTTGTATGGCTCTGTTTATGGAGTTTCATATATTTTATTTAGGTTTGAAGACAATTTCTAGGCCTAATCAATAAAGAGAAGAAGCAAGCTGCAGAAATAATATAAAGTATAATAACATTTTTTCTGATTAAAATAGCACATGAAAACACACACACACACACACACACACACACCCTGGGAGGAACGTACTGAAAACTGAATCCAAATCTTTACCACTACTTTTGGACAGTAGGGATGGTCATTGAGTACATTTCTGTGTTTATTATAAAATAACTTTACTGTTGAAATGTGAAAATGAATATTTTAATAATACATGAAAATGACATTGTGCAGTTCATTATGATTGCAATCCTAAAATCACTCAGGTTAGCACATCTTAAAATACTAAAACAAAATTGAAACATATTAGGTTAAAGGGATTATGGAATTTAGTTTTTGTCCAGAGGATTTTAATTAGTAGTTGTATTTAAATGTAAACATATTATTAAAAGACTTCCTTAAATGTAATAAGCCAGTTTGGGATCAAAATATTTTATTGAGAGTAATTTAACATGATCAGCATGTCATTGAGAGAGCATGTTATTTCTCTGGCTGTAGTTACTAAATATCACAAGAGGTTGGGTCTAGCCTTTAAATGACCCAATATGCTCATTCAAACATATTGGGTGGTAATTAATTCAAATCTCTGTAGCATTTATTTGACACAAGTCCAAATACCATTATTTCAAATTGGACATATTGGTAATAAATATTGAGAAAATTTTAAAGTGTGCGTAAACCATTCAACCATATCTTATCAGCACAAGAAATGTATTCAGTGAATAGTTGAATCATTGTTTTGTAAATTATCATATCAGTTTGCCAATGATATGTAGTTGTTTATTTCAACTCTATGCAAGAAGGGACTGCAAATCTCTATTATTTGTTTTAGTTACAACATTGACTATTTAAATTCTGTCTTTAAAAAAGTGTCAGTATAGTCACTTGCAAATGGACCTGTAAGGATGGGTTTTTTTCGGGAACTGATGAAAACACGTCAAACTTAAGTTAGGGATATTTAATCCAGAAATGGATATAGGGGCAAATATCTAGACATAATTCTGAGAAATTCATGTCTTCTCAAAATTTTAAATATTCTGTTCAAAAGTAAGTGACAATCACAATTATTTTCTCGTTTATAAAGTTTTCATCCCAGCAATGACCTCTCGGCTAATGCTGATGTAATAAATGTCTAAATGAGACTCTGCATAGTAAATAGTTCACAAGTTCTTTTTGCCTTGTCTTGCTTTCCCTGATTTTTAATAGTTATGTCATTATAGCAGAAAATAATATTAAGAGTAATGATTTTCTTGATATACCTCCTCATTTTCATTAAAACCGACTTGAAATATTCTGAGAAATATCATTTGGTATTCAGTCTTCTCAGCATTCTGGAAGCATTATATAGCACATGAAACCGTTGTCTTTATATTTGATACAGAAACTCCACAAAATTTATTTCTTCTTTCATAAGTGTTTTAAACTATATAGAGAAGAGATATTTATTCTGGTTTAAGTAAACTAAGGTGATTGAGATTCCCTAATAACTCCTGGCAAATTATGGCAATATAAAAGAAATCATATGGTCCTGAATTTTCACAGCTTTACTGTCAATTCTCAACTATAGCTTTTCCCTTCCTCTTGTGATTAAAAATGTCTAGATGACACAGCCACTAACACTTTGGTGAAGAAAAGCCACTGTATGAAGCAGCCTTGAATATACTGTTTCTTGGAAAGGCAGTTTCAAGTAATGCTAACACCATGTTCAACTGGTAAAGAAAAAGAAACTCCTTTTAAATTCAGAAAATGTATTATTTACCTATGCAGCGAAAGCAAGAGTAGCATAGGTGTCTATTCTTAATGTCCATTATCTCACAAGATGACACTGAATCAACAGGGTCCAAATGACCGAATCTAGAATGACAGATCACAATTTGAAAGCCTGCAGTTATGTACCTTAAGAATGGGGAAACAGCAAGCCTCAGAGATGATCAGAACACAGAGGCATGAGGAATTGTCTCTTGACAGCCTCCATGGTAAACAGAGAGGCAACTGACAAACAGCCGGATGGCACCTCCTTATAAATCGTCCCATATTCTTGCATTACAGTGTGATCACAGGACATTCTGGCACAACCTAGACCAACTGTCATTAAGCCTTGTCTAAAGGCAAAGTCCACAGGGGACCATGGAAAAGCCATTGCCCTACAATAAGACTAGTATTAATGGTTAAGACCATGCCTTTAAGTTTTCTCTAAGGTATGTATGCAGGGACACACACACACACACACACACACATACACATACACACACACTCATAGTGAGAAAAACAACATCATATTCTGAGGTAAAGTTGAAAGTAAATAATAATTAGTTAAGTGGCTCTGTGGACTCACCTCTTTCTGGAAAATGAATGAAAATAAACCACTATTTAAATAACCCCTTAGCATTAAAAAGAATAATAATGCACAATATCTATTTTTTAAATACTTAGGCTAATTACAAACTTTGCCAAACTGTAGGGACATAGATCAAGACCTCTCAAAGCTACATACTTTTCACTCAGACATATTAAATGATCCAGTCCTAAGAGACTAAAAGCATGGTAACTTGGACTTTTAAGGGAGAACCAAATTTGGTATAAATTTACTCCAGATTAAATTTTGAGGTCAAAATAAAACCAAAACCCTCCTGATAAAACACCCTGGTTCAGAGGATATAAAACCTTTGACAGTTCAATGAAAATTTACCCCCGAATTCAAGTGTTGCCAGATCCCATATGTAGTTGGCTCCTATCTTTTCTATATAAGTTAGTTTTTAGTAAATTGATACGCACGGTATATTGAAAGTTATACTCCACCTTTTCCTCTTTGTTGACTTTTTTGTTTGCCTCAAGTTCTATTACTCTAACTTCCTCACTGTATGCTTGCGACTTCCAGTGTTACTGTCTTTACAGTAGTTTACTCCCTTGTGTATTGTGATTATGTAATGACATCGCCAAAAATATGTTATTTCTACTTTCGAAAATGTGTTCAAACTTAAAGCTATTAGGTGTGTGTGTGTGTGCGCACATGTACACATGTGTGCACACGTGTGTCTCTCCATGTGCATATATGTGTCTTTTTCTGTGTGCGCACATGTGTGTATGTGTGCACGCATGTGTGTGTCTGTGCACACATTTTTGTGCAGGTTTTCATAATCGGTCTCTCTTCTCAGAGCAACCTTTTCTTCCTATTTTTCTCTACATTTAATTTACTCAGATGCTGGCTGGATTTAATGATGCCTGTTTCTTATTTGTGGTTATTTTCAATATTGTAAGCTGATAGCTTGGGACTTCTCAGAAATAAAGTTAAAAACTTTATTCCCACTGTATTTCAACTTATAGATAAACTTAACATAATTAGTTTTTCCATAAACTGAATTTGAAGCATACAATATTTTTAAAAATAAACAGAACATTTTCCAGTCAGCCATATAGTCTGTAACAGTAGGGATTATTGTTGGAATTGAAGGGGTTCAGTGGCTGGTTGATAAAAGGCTGGGCACTAATCAAAAATTTTTATTCGTATAAGCCATTTGATTAAAGGATCGATATCTTTCTTTCGTATCTGCCCTGTTTCTCCTAATGGGGCATAGAATTCCAATGGAAAGCACATAGACAAAGAACAATATGAACTATACTCTGTACCTAACTATATTCTGACTGACTGCCTGTGTTTAACTGCGTAGCTCTTTTGGCAATTTAAATTTTAGTGTCTTTACTTGGCAATGTAAAAATAAACGAACTATATTTTAAGATGAAATACTACAAAGCATAGAGGATTTTGAGATGACTAGGAGGAATAAAGAAAACATTTTTTTTTCTTATAATTCAGTAGCATCTATGAAAGACTATCCATCATGATATTAAATTTATTTGTAAGTGATTATTTTATCTTAAAACAGTTCATAACAATCAACCATTAACCATTTAATGAAATATAAGCCACAAATTTGTAGTGTAAAACGTTACAGCTAAATTCACTTGTCTTTTAAACCTGTGAACTTTTAAGTATCCTGTCAAAGACTAAGGGTGAGATAAATTATTTCAGGAGGTGATCACCCTGTTTATTTCTTAATAGGATAAAAGAGAACGGAGATCAGTGATTGCCATGATTAATTGATTTTCATAAGCAGCTACTTTTTGTTATAATTAGGAATATGTAACTATAGGTAGATTCTTATTTTATTAATGTTTTAAATTATAAGAATATTTTAATATTCTTATTTTCATTAATATTTTTAAGGAAGAAGGTTTTTTTGAGAGATTTTTGTTACTTTATATAAGACATGCAATAGCATTATATTTTAATTATTAAACTATCATAACATTAACTGGTATTTTCTTGTGGTCAGAGCAATATACTTAAAATGAGTATAATGGCTGTACTTAAAAAACCAAATGTTTATATGATGCTTGGTGAAAGCGGCAGGTATAATTATCAGATAACAGCACTCCTGGGTGCTTGAGGGCACATGGCTGCCTCTGGCGACGATATTCTCTTCAGGGGTGATATTAGGACATGAGAACTATTACACCCCAATGACCTATTACTACTTAAGCTTATTTAAAACCCCAAAAATTGACTACTGAAATGTCTTTGCTATCACAAGCTATAATATCACTACCTTAATACATTTTTTTTCTTGTTTAATTATATCAAGCACTAAAGTTGTTAGGGGTTGTCACTATTAAGTAAATTTGACTGTGTTTGAAATTAAAATTTTTTTAAATGTTGATTTGTATTATACTGATCTTTAAAAGTCACCAAAATCATCTAGAATAAAAACAACTAACTAAAAAAAAAACCAGTATTTATTGTACATTATTTGATTATGGTATATATGCCTATATAAAAGTGTGTAAGACATTTAGCTGGATGAATTTTCAAGAATTGAATCATAGCCGTATACCTGAAACTGATCAAGAAACGGAATATCACCAGGGACCTTAAAGTCTTTTGCATATCCTCAAGTAGTAACGTCTCACAAAGGGTAACCAGTATCTTGGCTTCTGACACCATAGTTCAGCTTTGTTGTTGTTTTTTTTCTAACTTAATATAAATGGAATCATCAATATTCTCTTTTTTGTATGGACTCTTTTGCTGAAAATTAAGATGGAGAAATTCATTCCTCTTGTTGAGTGTTGTTTTCCTTTTTCATATTGCATATTGAACATTGCATATGATCGCCTTGGATGAATACACTGTTATACGTGCACCCAGTGTTCTGATGCATTGGACTTTTATAAACAGTGCTGGTATGGGTAACCTTGTACATGTTTTTTGGTGCACTTATGCACTGATCTCTTTTGGGTGCATATCCATGGGAGGGGTTGCTGGAGTAGAGCATCCTTATCTTTCTTTTACTACACTAGATATTGCCAACAGTTTTCACCAAGTTATTTTTATCAATGTACATTCCCATCATCAGTGTATACTCCCCATAATCTCCAAAGCTGGACCTTGTTCTCCTTTTCATTTTAGCTATTCTTGGGGCAAATCTTTTCTGCATTTTTCTATTTGGTTGTTTGTCAACTTCTTTTTGATTAATATTTCCTTATATAATCTGAAGGTAATAACTTCATGTATTATATACTAGGAATCTCTTCTCCACTCTTTGGGTTGCATTTATCCCCATAATAGTCTATTCTGTAAATAGAAATTTCTGATCAGAACATAATACAATTTTTTTTTTTCCATCATAGGAGTTGTTTCATTGTTGTTGCTATCTTGTTCTGTTTGGGAAATCTTTGTCTCATACACATTCATGTATAGGCTTTCCTTTCTGTTTACTCAAAAGCATTCAGATATCCAATTTTCATTTTAAATAATTTAAAATATTTCTATCATCTGTTTTTATATTATTTTTTGACATAGTTAATATTTAGCTATGCATTATTTGTTTTCTAGGCAATTGGGGATTTGAGTATCTTCTTGGTACCATTGTCATTTTTTTTTTTTAGTTTTTAATTTTAATTCCATATGATTAAGGTAAAAATTTGAATAGGTTCAGTTCCTTGAAATTTTTGAAGATTGCTTTATGACTTAAGCTACATATGTTCAACTTTGACAAATGTTTCATGTTTAATCAAAAAGAATCAGGGTAAGAGCACAATTCTGTGTGTGTGTGTGTGTGTGTTTGTTTGAGTGTGTGTGTGTAAACACATACACTAAGTGAAGTGAATTTTATTAATTATATTAATGTTATCTCCCATAACCTTACTGAATATTCAGCTGCTTTACTAATAGTTACTGAAAATGGAGCAGTTAAATATTCCACTCTATTGTGGGTTTTCGTATTTCTTCTTTTATTTATTTCTTTGAGGTTTTCCTTCAGGTTATACGGTAGTGATATTCTGCTTGCTTACACGATTAGTATTGCACTATCTCCCTATAAACTGTCCCCATTATTGTTATGAAATGTCCTTTATTTGTGTAGTAAATTTTGCCTCAAGGTCTACTTTGGTAGTGATATAGCTTCTATCAGCTCTCTTTTAATTACCCTTAGCAAAGTATACCTTTATCAGTGTTTTTCCTTTCAAATTTTTGGTATTATTATTTTTGCTCTGCCTTTTTGAAGGATTTTATATGTTTCCCACAATGACATTCTTAGAAATATTTCATGCATTTACAGTTAGAAAAATTATTAATATTTTAGGTACTTATCTGCCAAGCTACATTTTGTTTTATAATAAATCCACCTGTATATTTATTTTGACTTACTCTTTAATATTAAGTATAAAATGTGATTATTACATTTCCCTCTACTAACCTCTTAGCAAATATTCTAGTGTTGCATTTACTATTTCCTCAATAATGCCAGAATCCTGGAGCACATTAATTCTAGTAAAATCTAGACTTTGAGTATGGTGAGAGCTTTTTAGATACAATAGCAAAGGCGTGATCCATGAAAGAAAGAGTTGATAAACTGGGCTTCACCAAAATTATAAGCTTCTGCTAAATGAAAGATAATGTCAAGGAAATTGTAAGATAAGCCACAGACTGGTAGAAAATATTTGCAAAATAAGCATCTGATAAAGCACTGTTACCCAAAATATACAAACAAATTCCTAAACTTAACAATAGCATCAAAGTACCCTATTAGAAAATGGGCCAAATGCCTTAACAGCCACCTCACCAAAGAAGACATACAGATAGCAAATAAGCATATGAAAAGATGCTCCATATCATATGTTGTTAGGGAAATATAAATTGAAACAGACATCACTACACAATTACTAAAATGGTTAAAATCCAGAACACTGACAATAGTAAATGCTGACAGTGTTGTTGAGTAACAAGAACTCTCATTCATTGTTGGTATGAATACAAAATGGTGCAAACACTTTGAAAGCCAGTTTGTCAGGTTCTTAGGAAATTAAGCATACTTGCAGGGCACCTGGGTGTCTCAATCGGTTAAATGCCCGATGTTGTCTCAGGTCAAGATCGTACGGTTTGTGTGTTCAAGCCCTGTGTCAGGCTCACTGCTGTCAATAGAGAACCAGCTTGGGATCCTCTGTCCCCCTCTTTCTCTGCCCCCTCCCCCCAAATCTTGTGTGCCCTCTCTCTCTCTTTCAAACATAAAGTGAACATTTAAAGAAAAAAAAAATCTAAACATACTCTTACCATAGGATCCAGTAACCACACTTCTTGATATTTATCAAAGGGAGTTGAAAACTTAAGTGCATACAAAAGCCTATACACAGATGTTTCTTCCAGCTCTACTAATAATTCCCAAAACTTGGACACAATCAAGATGTACTCCAGTAAGTGAATGTATAAATAAGCTGAAGTATATCTAAACAATGGAATATTAATCAGTGATATGAAGAAATTAACTATCAAGCCATTAAAAGACATGGGGAAAACTTGAATGCATATTAATAAATGAAAAAAAAAGCCTGAAAGGCTACAGAGCATATAATTCCAAATGTGTGACATTCTGTGTAAAATATAAAACTGTAGAGTCAACAAAAAGATCTGTGGTGGATGGAGCTATTGAATTGTTATACTGTACACCTGAAACTAATATAACACTACACGGTAACTAACTGAAATTAGACTAAAAACTTAAATAAATAAATAAATAAATACATAAATAAATAAATAAACAAATAACAAAATCTGTTGTAGTCAAGAGTTAAGGGAGAGGGAAGGTTGAGTAACAGCACAGAAGACATTTAGGACAGTCAAACTACTTCATATGATAATATAATGATGGCTATATATCATTATATATTTGCCTAAACCCTTAGGATTTATAACACCAGACTGATCCCTGATATAAACTATGGACTTTGAGTAATAAAAAGATATATTAATGTAGGTTCATCAATTTAACAGAAACTCTGGTAGGGCAAGTTAATAGTGGAGGAGTGTATGAGTCTACGGGGGAGGGGTTTTGTGCAAAATCTCTGTACCTTCCACTCTATTTTGCTGTGAATGTAAAAGTGGTGTAGAAATCAAAGCCTATATTGGCACCTTAATGGCTGGCTCAGTTGGTTAGGCATCCCACTCATGATTTCAGCTCAGGTCATGATCTCACAGTTCCTGGGATTGTGTGCTCTCTCTCTCTCTCTCTCTCTCTCTCTCTCTCTCTCTCTGTCTCTCTCTGTCCCTCCCTCTCCCCCCCCCTCTAAAAAAAGAAAAAAAAACTAAATAAACATTTTTTTAAAAAATCAAAGTCAAGGGACGCCTGCGTGGCTCAGTCGGTTAAGCATCGACTTTGGCTCAGGTCATGATCTGCTGGTTGGTGGGTTTGAGCCCCACCACAGGCTCTGTGCTGACAGCTCAGAGCCTGGAGCCTGCTTCGGATTCTGTGTCTCCATTGCTCTCCTCCCTCCCCTGCTTGTGTTCTGTCTCTCTCAAAAATAAAATTAAACCTTTAAGAAAAAATCGGGAACAAGGCAAGGTTGCGCACAACTGTCACTTGTATTCAACATAGTACCAAAGTGCTAGCCAGAGCAGTTAGGCAAGAAAAAGAAACAGAATGCATCCAAATCAAAAAGAAAGTTTTTTAAGTTCTTTATATATTTTGCATAGTAACCCTTTGGTGTTGTTTGAAAGTATTGAGTAACTAAATCATATACCTGCAACTAATATTACATTGTATGTTAACTAAGTGGAATTGAAATAAAAACTTTAAAAGTATGTAAAAAATTAAAAAAATTCATAAGTGAAAAAAGGAAAGAGGTAAAATTATGTTTGTGGATGACATGATATTATATGTAGAATACAGTAAAAGTTTCAAAAAGAACTCTTAGAGCTAATAAATTCGGTAAAAAATACAGGATATAAAATCAATGGACAAAATTAGTTATATTCTATGTTTTAACAGTGAACTATCTAAAAGGGAAAATAAGAAAATAATCCCACTTACAATTAGATCAAAAAAGAATAAAATGCAAACAAACTTAACTAAGGACGTCATAGACTATATTAAAGAAATTTTAAAAGGCACATAGTGGGAGATAGCCCATGTTCATAAATTAGAAGACTTAATATTGTTAAATGCCTGTACTACCCAAAGTGATCGCCAGATTCAAAGCAATGCCAATGAAAATCACAACAGTATTTTTTGCAACAATCTAAAAATCAATTATAAAATTCATATGGAACCACAAAAGATCCCAGGTATTCAAAACAATCTTGAGAAATAAAAACAAAGTTGTAGGCATCACACTAATTTCAAAATATTTTTACAAACCTACAGTAATTAAGACAGTATTCTACTGGCATAAAAACAAATATAGACAAATGGAATAGAATGGAGTCCAGAAGTCAGAAATATGCCCATGCACAGTCAAATGATCTTGACAAGTGTGACTGGAATACACAATTGGGAAAGGGCAGTCTCTTCTACATGGGATCCAAGTGACTATCCAGATTCTTGCTCTGCATGCCAAGATTCAAGGCTCTTACTGCCATTTCTCAACCCTGACCATTTCTCAGGGTTGTGATTGCATGGAACAGTTTTGACAGATGATGTGACATTTCCTTTTGGACAAAGAGAAGGCTTATTTCCACTCACAATAAAAGCAGTACAGTCCCCAAACTCAGTGCTCCTCTTCTGTACCTCAATCCACTATTTCTGTTGGTGTTCACGTAGGCCCATCTGTACTGTACCTAGGAACAGGAATATTATACTAACCTTCTGGTTATTGCTTTTGCTATGTATAACAGAGTTCTTTGTCTCTGATCCACATGTATTATATATTTTTGTTAGCATCAGTGAAATAGTAATAGTCTAGTATTTTGGCCTGTAAATAAGGTAAAATCTCAGACCCCTCACAATTCTTGGCACAGACATGCGAGTGAAGACTTTTGGATCTTCTAATCCAGAGCAGCTGAGGGCTGATCCCAGCTAATCCACATGGATCAGGAGTGCCCAATTTAGTATCTTTCTGGTAGTTTGTTATTCAACAAAAATAAATTAAATAGTCATAATGAAATGATATTTAAAATCACAAAATGATGGGGCACCTGGGTGGCGCAGTCGGTTAAGCGTCCGACTTCAGCCAGGTCACGATCTCACGGTCCGTGAGTTCGAGCCCCGCGTCAGGCTCTGGGCTGATGGCTCAGAGCCTGGAGCCTGTTTCCAATTCTGTGTCTCCCTCTCTCTCTGCCCCTCCCCCGTTCATGCTCTGTCTCTCTCTGTCCCAAAAATAAATAAACGTTGAAAAAAAATTTTTTTTAATAAAATAAAATCACAAAATGACACTACACTCCTACTGCATTTTCACTAAAATGAAAAAGACAAAACATAAAATACTGAAAAATCAGAACGTTCATATACTGCTGATAGAACATATATATAATCACTTTGAAAAATTTGTTTGGCAGTATCTTCCAGAGCTGAACATATGCATTTCCACTCCTAGTTTAATCCCTAACAGAATATGTATACATGTTAACCAAAAGACATGTAAGATTATTTATGTAAGCACTATCAGTAATAACCAAAAGTGAAAATAACGAAAAATAGTAGAAAGGATCCATATAAATTAAGCTGTTATCCAGAATGCTATATTTCCTTTTATTTTAAACTGGTTTCTCAATTTTTTCCCTTCCAGATTTTACAGCTTCTTTTCTTTCTACACCTTTTTTAAAGAACAGTTTTGTTGAAATATAATTCATATGCCACAAATATCACGCATTTAAAGTGTACAATTCAATGGTTCTGGTATATTTATAGAGTGTGCAATCATGACTCCAATCTAACTTCGAAATGTTTTCATCACCCAAGAAAGAAACCCCAGATGCATTATCAGTTACTCTCCATACCCCCTACATGCCAGCCACAGAAAATCACTACTATACTTTATTTCCCTATAAATTAGTTTTTTCTAAATATTTCAATTTAATGCAATAATATAATATGTAGGTAGTACTTTGTGACTGGCTTCTTTTAATTCGCGTAATGATTTTTGAGGGTCTTTCATATATCAGCATCTCATTACTTTTATTGGTAAATAATTTTCCATTGTATGGATATATATTGATAGACATTTATGTTATGTCATTTCCAAGTTCTGATGAATAATGCTACTACGAATATTCCATTTAGTATGTAAAAAATCATTGTCTAACACAAACTCATGAAGAGGAAATCATTGACTAATTCAAGGTCACAATGATTTACTCCTAAATTTACTTCTGTTTTTTTCTTTTTGATTTTGTGTTAAGTGTCTATCCTGAGGAGTCACTGAGCTAAGACCTCTTTCTGTTTTAAAATTTTTGTCTATCTACTCAGATTAACCTGGGACTAGTCAGTTACTATAAACAAAAATAACACAAAATCACACTTTCTAGAAAGAGAATTTTAGGTAGCACTTGGAAGTTAGTATGATTACAAGGAGCATATTTGAACATTAAAACAAAATCATAGATATTAAACACATAGACTTTATTTTTATTTTTTAGGAGAATTAAACTTGTTATTTATTTTTTTATTATGAAATTTATTGTCAAATTGGTTTCTATACAACACCCAGTGCTCATCCCAGCAGGTGCCCTCTTCAATACCCATCACCCACCCACCCTTCCCTCCCACCCCACATAAACCCTCACTTTGTTCTCAGTTTTTAGGAGTCTCTTATGTTTTGGCTCCCTCCCTGTCTAACCATTTTTTTTCTTCCCCTCCCCCATGGTCTTCTTTTAAGTTTCTCAGGATCCACAATGAGTGAAAACATATGGAATCTGTCCTTCTCTGTATGACTTATTTCACTTAGCAGAACACTCTCCAGTTCCATCCATGTTGCTACAAAAGGCCATATTTCATTCTTTCTCATTGCCACGTATTATTCCATTGTGCATATAAACCACAATTTCTTTATCCATTCATCAGTTGATGGACAATTAGGCTCTTTCCATAATTTAGCTATTGTTGAGAGTGCTGCTATAAACATTGGGGTACAAGTGCCCCTATGCATCAGTACTCCTGTATCCCTTGGGTAAATTCCTAGCAGTACTACTGCTGGGTCATAGGGTAGGTCTATTTTTAATTTTTTGAGGAACCTCCACACTGTTTTCCAGAGTGGCTGCACCAATTTGCATTCCCACCAACAGTGCAAGAGGGTTCCCGTTTCTCCACATCCTCGCCAGCATCTATAGTCTCCTGATTTGTTCATTTTGGCCACTCTGACTGGCGTGAGGTGATACCTGAGTGTGGTTTTGATTTGTATTTCCCTGATGAGGAGTGACGTTGAGCATCTTTTCATGTGCCTGTTGGCCATTCGGATGTCTTCTTTAGAGAAGTGTCTATTCATGTTTTCTGCCCATTTCTTCACTGGGTTATTTGTTTTTCAGGTGTGGAGTTTGGTGACTTCTTTATAGATTTTGGATACTAGCCCTTTGTCTGATATGTCACTTGCAAATATCTTTTCCCATTCCGTTGTTTGCCTGTTAGTTTTGTTGATTGTTTCCTTTGCTGTGCAGAAGCTTTTTATCTTCATGAGGTCCCAATAGTTCATTTTTGCTTTTAATTCCCTTGCCTTTGGGGATGTGTCAAGTAAGAAATTGCTGCAGCTGAGGTCAGAGAGGTCTTTTCCTGCTTTCTCCTCTAGGGTTTTGATGGTTTCCTGTCTCACATTCAGGTCCTTTATCCATTTTGAATTTGTTTTTGTGAATGGTGTAAGAAAGTGGTCTAGTTTCATCCTTCTGCATGTTGCTGTCCAATTCTCCCAGTACCATTTGTTAAAGAAACTGTCTTTCTTCCATTGGATATTCTTTCCTGCTTTGTAAAGATGAGTTGGCCATACATTTGTGGGTCTAGTTCTGGGGTTTCTATTCTATTCCATTGGTCTATGTGTCTGTTTTTGTGCCAATACCATGCTGTCTTGATGATGACAGCTTTGTAGTAGAGGCTAAAGGCTGGGATTGTGATGCCTCCTGCTTTGGTCTTCTTCTTCAAAATTACTTTGGCTCTTCGGGGCCTTTTGTGGTTCCATACAAATTTTAGGATTGCTTGTTCTAGCTTTGAGAAGACTGCTGGTGCAATTTTGATTGGGATTGCATTGAATGTATAGATAGCTTTGGGTAGTATTGACATTTTGACAATATTTATTCTTCCAATCCATGAGCACGGAATGTTTTTCCATTTCTTTATATCTTCTTCAATTTTCTTCATAAGCTTTCTATACTTTTCAGCATACATATCTTTTACATCTTTGTTCAGGTTTATTCCTAGGTACTTTATGACTCTTGGTGCAATTAAGAATGGGATCAGTTTCTTTATTTGTCTTTCTGTTGCTTCATTATTAGTGTATAATAATGCAACTGATTTCTGTACATTGATTTTGTATCCTGCGAGTTTGCCGAATTCATGTATCAGTTCTAGCAGACGTTTGGTGGAGTCTGTCGGGTTTTCCACTTATAATATCATGTCATCTGCAAAAAGTGAAAGCTTGACTTCATCTTTGCCAATTTTGATGCCTTTGATTTCCTTTTGTTGTCTGATTGCTGATGCTAGAACTTCCAACACTCTGTTAAACAACAGCAGTGAGAGTGGAAATCCCTGTTGTGTTCCTGATCTCAGGGAGGAAGCTCTTAGTTTTTCCCCATGAGGATGATATTAGCTGTGGGCTCTTCATAAATGGCTTTTATGATGTTTAAGTATGTTACTTCTATCCCGACTTTCTAGAGGGTTTTTATTAAGAAAGGATGCTGAATTTTGTCAAATGCTTTTTCTGCATTGATTGACAGGATCATATGGTTCTTGTCTTTTCTTTTATTAATGTGATGTATCACATTGATTGATTTGCGAATGTTGAACCAGCCCTGCATCCCAGGAATGAATCCCACTTTATCATGGTGAAAAATTCTTTTTATATGAGTTTGAATTCGATTTGCTAGTATCTTATTGAGAATTTTTGCATCCATATTCATCAGAGATATTGGCCTGTAGTTCTCTTTTTTTACTTGGTCTCTGTCATTTAGAATAGAAGGACAGATAAAGGTCTTGCCAAACAAACAAAAATTGAAGGTATTCATCACCACTAAACCAGCCCTACAAGAGATCCTAAGGGGGATCCTGTGAGACAAAGTACCAGAGACATCACTGCAAGCATGAAACCTACAGACATCACAATGACTCTAAACCCATATCTTTCAATAATAACACTGAATGTAAATGGACTAAATGCTCCAACCAAAAGACATAGGGTATCAGAATGGATAAAAGAACAAGACCCATCTATTTGCTGTCTACAAGAGACTCATTTTAGACCTGAGGACACCTTCAGATTGAAAGTGAGGGGATGGAGGGGCGCCTGGGTGGCTCAGTAGGTTGAGCATCCGACTTCAGCTCAGGTCACGATCTCACGGTCCACGAGTTCGAGCTCCGCGTCGGGCTCTGGGCTGATGGCTCAGAGTCTGGAGCCTGCTTCCGATTCTGTGTCTCCCTCTCTCTCTGCCCCTCCCCCGTTCATGCTGTGTCTCTCTCTGTCTCAAAAATAAATAAGCGTTAAAAAAAATTTAAAAAAAAAAGTGAGGGGATGGAGAACTATCATGCTACTGGAAGTCAAAAGAAAGCTGGAGTAGCCATACTTATATCAGACAAATTAGATTTCAAATTAAGGGCTTTAACAAGAGATGAAGAAGGGCATTATATAATAATTACAGGGTCTATCCATCAGGAAGAGCTAACAATTATAAATGTCTATGCGCCGAATACAGGAGCCCCCAAATATATAAAACAATTACTCACAAACATAAGCAACCTTATTGATAAGAATGTGGTAATTGCAGGGGACTTTAACACTCCACTTACAGAAATGGATAGATCATCTAGACACACAGTCAATAAAGAAACAAGGCCCCTGAATGATACATTGGATCAGATGGACTTGACAGGTATATTTAGAACTCTGCATCCCAAAGCAACAGAATATACTTTCTGCTCGAGTGCACATGGAACATTCTCCAAGATAGATCACATACTGGGTCACAAAACAGCCCTTCATAAGTATACAAGAATTGAGATCATACCATGCACACTTTCAGACCACAATGTGATGAAGCTTGAAATCAACCACAAGAAAACATCTGGAAAACCTCCAAAAGCATGGAGGTTAAAGAACAGACTACTAAAGAATGAATGGGTCAACCAGGCAATTATAGAAGAAATTAAAAAATATATGGAAACAAATGAAAGTGAAAATACAACAATCCAAATGCTTTGGGATGCAGCAAAGGCAGTCCTGAGAGGAAAATACATTGCAATCCAGGCCTATCTCAAGAAACAAGAAAAGTCCCAAATACAAAATCTAACAGCATACCTAAAGGAAATAAAAGCAGAATAGCATAGCACCCCAAATCCAGCAGAAGAAGAGAAATAATAAAGATAAGAGCAGATAAACAATATAGAATCTAAAAAAAAATGTAGAGCAGATCAATGAAACCAAGAGTTGGTTTTTTGAAAAAATAAACAAAATTGATAAACCTCTAGCCAGGCCTCTCAAAAAGAAAAGGGAGATGACCCAAATAGATAAAATCATGAATGAAAATGGAATTATTACAACCAATCCCTCATAAATACAACCAATTATCAGGGAATACTATGAAAAATTATATGCCAACAAACTGGACAACCTGGAAGAAATGGACAAATTCCTCAGCACCCACAAACTTCCAAAACTCAAACTGGAAGAAATAGAAAGCTTGAACAGACCCATAACCAGCAAAGAAATTGAATCAGTTATCAAAAATCTCCCAAGAAGTAAGAGTCCGGGACCAAATGGCTTCCCAGGGGAGTTATACCAGATATTTAAAGCAGAGATAGTACCTATCCTTCTCAAGCTATTCCAAAAAATAGAAAGGGAAGGAAAACTTCCAGACTCATTCTATGAAGCCAGCATTACTTTGATTCCTAAACCAAACACATAGACTTTAAACATGATAATTAGTACTTGAAGTATTAAAATTCATAAAGTATGAATAATTCTGAAAAGTTTCATTTAAAGATCCTTCATGGGCGCCTGCATGGCTCAGTCAGTTAAGCTTCTGACTTCAGCTCAGGTCCTGGTCTCAGGGTTCCTCAGTTCAAGCCCCACATCGGGCTCTGTGCTGACAGCTCAGAGCCTGGAGCCTGCTTCGGATTCTGTGTCTCCCTCTCTGTCTGCCCCCTCCACCACTCACACTCTGTCTCTCTCTCGCTCAAAAATAAATATACATTAAAAAAATGTTTTTAAAAATCCTTCAGCTTACTTTTACTGTTTGATAGATAGTTTAAATGTCATTATTCCTTTTAAGTAAGGCAAGTCTCTTTTCCTGTGAAACAGGATACAAACATTAGTTTCTGTGTTGATGATTGGACTTGAGCAATGTTTAGTTTTTTCAACTACCATGCCGCCAAAACCCAACGCATCCACATTTCTTTGTTTAGTCTCAGCAAATTCAATGTGCCTAGGGATCTGGTCTTTTAAAGGGGGCAGAATTAAACTCACTTTCTATTCCTCCATTTTAGACTGGGAAAATACCAAATCAGACTTGGTGTCTCTGAGCTATTACCTGGCACATAATCAGCATATGGTTTAGCTACTTCCAGAATTGTTTCTTGCTTAATTGTCAGGTCTACTCAAGCTTTCAGTGCAATGGCTTATGCCTACCACCTACTGAACATTTACCTGATAAAGTATGTCATGCTTTCTCTTCTGTTTACACACACACAAAAAATATGTATTCTGAACATTTAAAGTGGGAATAACAGAGGGGCACCTGGGTAGCTCAGTCAGTTAAGCATCTGATTTCGGCTCAGGTCATGATCTCACTGTCCATAAGTTCAAGCCCTGCATCCAGCTCTATGCTGGCAGCACAGAGCCTGGAGCCTGCTTCAGATTCCCTATCTCTCTGCCCTTCCCCAACTCGTGCTCTGTCTCTCTCTCTCTCCTTCTCAAAAATAAACATTAAAACAAATTTAATGTTGAAATAACAGAAAATTAGAACACTCTCAAATGCAATTTACTACAAATTGATTTTTCCCACCATTAATATAACATACAATCTTTATAGTTAATGAAACTTGCAAAGTGGTGGATATTAGCAAGGTATATTTTGAAAAATAAGGATCATCATAGGTATATATTATGGATTTCTGAGGATTCATTGAGGGTAGTGTCCATGGAGACCTTCCAGCATCCAGTAGTGGTCTTTTCTTTTAGGTCTGTCACAGTGACATGGCAGATATACAACTTACTTTAAAAGATCGCCCGGAGTCAGAAAAGTAAAGGAAATGTCTGACCAGATGCTTTTGGAAACCCACACTTCTACAATATATCTGCTTCAGTGAAAAATATTCCTGGTGCATTGACTGAACTGACTCCACTGTATGGGATGTTAACCTTAAATTATATACTGCTTAAAATTCTGCTAATAAATTTTGTGAATATAGATTAATATTAACTTTTTTGGCAATAGTGATGTGAATTGACTTATATAGCCTCAAACACAATTTTTTTTTTACCAATATAAATGTCACTTTTCAAATTAATTCTGTCAAGGAAAAACTTCTAGCAGCTCCTTAGAGGTATCTTCTTTTTGTCTTCTCTTTTACAAAAAAAAAAAAAAAAAGAGAGAGAGAGAGAGACAGAGAGAGAAAGATGCTTACAGTTTATAAAAAGAAATTGGAAAGGAAAAAAATAATATTGAAAATGTCATTTTTTAGCAGGGCGAAAAGCATGTGGGCAGAATTCCTGAGAGTGCTAGTAAGCAAATACACATAAGTTCTGCATGCCTAGTGGTCCTCTGGAAATTTCCTTCTCTCATATACTATCATGACGAGGAAGATCCTATTAAACTGTCTTATTTTGTTCAAATTCATAAAATTTATCATTGAATATAATTCACATAAGTGCTGTGAATTTAATATCAAATGTGTTATTAATTAATAATAAAAATCAATCTTTTGTTAACAAGATAGAATACAAACACTTTCTTCTCTAACCCATAAGACATTTCTAAAGTTGATTCGATGTTCAAGAACGAATTAGATTATTCCACCACATACTTCTATTAAAAACCTTCTACTTAGAAAACTTCCAGTTTCCCTTTCCCCATCTCTTTAAAAACCCTATTTGAAAAACCCAATAATTTTCTAAGAATATTGGAAAAGTGTACCTGAATCTCTGTATTCTTATCCAAAAATATAGCAAAGATCATTTTAATAGTTAATTTTACACAATTTATTATCATCATCATAATTATTAGCTTCTAAGAATGAATGTTTCAATGGGAACATTTTTGGAAATTTCAAATATTTCATTGCCAGTATTAATTTTGAGTTTAGAAAGCCACCCCAAAGTTACATATTGAAATGGATTCTATCTCGTGGAATAGAAAGAACTTAATATTTTAGGATTCCTTTATTGAAAATATAAATGTCTGTCAGCGTCTTTTCTCATTCTTTCCCTTAATCATCTCACATATAATTGAGATATTTTAAAAGATATCTAAAATAATATGTAGACTGACATGTAAAGAAAGAACTCCTTAGATTCTTGGAAATGAATTCAGTAAAAAGTGAAGGATAGGAAGAGAGTTGGGATCCATGCATTGGGAGGACTGTAGCATTTTATGAGTTTCTAGAAAAAAAGTTGAAGATTGTAAAATAAAAAAAGTAATATAAAATTTTCTCAAACCAACTTCATGAATAGCAATATATATGTATTTTTATGTATATTTGTGTGTATCCATGAACTTTCATTTTAGAAACATAAAATTTGATAAATGTTTGCTTTCTAACCAGAAATCTGGCTAAAATTGTTTGTATATTAATCATCACTGTAGCTAAAAAGCTTTACAATGAATAAGTAAGGATATCAAAACCCGTAGACACAAAGACTATTTGAGAAACTATAAACTAGGAAAATTCTCAGGTATTTCAAGGATGAATATAACAAAACGAAATTGTGCAACAAAATTGGGCCACAAAAAGCATATGAAATGATAAATAGGAAAATGATTGCCCTCAAATTTCTGTGAATAAAAGGCCACTGGTGAAAAGTATTTACAATAGGAAATGTTAAACTAATTTTCTTAATTAAAAGCAATATTTGAATATATAAGTTGAAAAGTTTATTTGTATTTTCTCCAACTTACTGATCCATCTGAAGTCAGTTGTAGTATATGATGTCATATATTTTATATGGTCTTTAAGTAATCTATTATGCTAATCAATTTGTAGTATATAATTTATCAGATATAAGGTAAAATAAAAGGTATACTAATGTATAATAAAGGTAGAGATTGAATTTTTCTTATCCATATGTCAATACTGCCTATGTACAACACCATTTTAGAAGATTTAAAACTTTCTAGGATAGAGCATTTGAAAAAAGTAATCCATAGTAAAACATAGAAATATGTTTTAAGAAGTTTCATTGTTATATCCTTTAAATTAAATTAAATAATTAGCATTTTCCAGAAGCAAAACGAAACTATAATATTCAATAAGGCTCATATAGGGGTCCATTTAATCCAGGAGTTGGAAAATTTCAAACACTGGGTACTCATATTTTATACTGTTGGCAAATTATGGCCCGTTTAAATTAAGTTTTCACAATTTTGACCTTCTTATTTTATCCCAGAAACTAGTCCTGTAGAAATAATCAGTGTTACAGACTGCAACTTATTTTTCTGGAGATAGACAATATATCATTTATGGTTTGATCAGGAGAGCAAGACTCCTGTGAATGACATGGCATTAGAGATTTCTTATAGGGATTTGACCTTGACCACTTGTAGGAGCTGGTGAACAATCTATGGAAGGCTGTTGCCTCTGTGTCTGGTGGTGAATTTAGAGTCACTCTTATCATAAGGGTCTATAGTTAGTAAGAAAAACTGGTCATGAAACCGAGGTAGGCAGGACACAGTGGAACACATGAGAGCCAGAACCCTTGAGGACAATTTTGGAGGTGACACATCATCGCATGCAGTCTGAATCTATGGAGTCATATGCTTGAGCACCTCATCATGGAGTGATGAGTGTACCTGATCAAGGATGCAGAGAGATTCAAAAGCTCATTATGGGGGGTTTGCTTTTAGGACCAATCCTGGTACTGCCTTCCTTTGGGTTCTCTAGAAAACAGAGCAAGAGAAAAATCCATGTTGTATGTTGTTGAATACAATCCTAGTTCACCAAAGGAGAGAGAAAAGAGACTGTGTCATGGAAAAAGGGAAAGCAAATTCAATGAGGTGTCTTACTAAACTAGTCACAGCCTCTCAAAATATTGCTAGTTGCTGGGACACTTAGAGAGGCCTTATAGAATCATTACGTCTTCCAGTTGGCTGTAAGGGGGAAGAAGTGAATGAATTTCATTCTGGATTCTCCCTGGTACCTTTCCTTCACTGAGAAAGTTCACTCCATCATGCATTAACTTTCCTTCTCTTCTATATTGAGTTACAAGACACCTCTGAGCCATCTCTGGGGTAAAGAAGAAACAGTGTTGTGATCACATTTGTCCTTTATGGACCTGAGTATTAGTTCTGTCTAGGTACCAAACAAAGTGGGCACAAAAGAGGCTGAACCAAAGTCCAGCCTTTATCCCATAGAAAAGACTAAAATAGCTAGCACTGTTAAATAGGAAACCATATAATAAATCTGAATGTAGGCACTTCTGAGATTGAAAGGAGTTACTATTAATTACACTAAGCACAGTAATTATACGAAGTGCTCAGGCATAAACTGGGATTGTCCTGGTCAGACTGGGACATCCGGTCATCCTTAGAAGGTGAGGTAACACCCTTGGTCGTGGGACTCTTATTAAAAAACAGTAGCTGATGCATAAAAGTAGGTGGAGCCAACTGCATCTCAAGTGCATAGCATGGATTTTACCCACACTGTGAGGTAGATACTACTACCGTCTATGTCTACAAGTAAGGACACTGAGTTACAGTATTCTATCGTATATGATGGAATTTGTTGGAAGCACAGTAAAAAGAACCCTCTTTTTCTTATTTCAAAATCAACTGGTAAGAGTAAACAAGTAAGTAGATTAAGAATACAAATATAGGGGCAACTGGGTGGCTCAGTCGGTAAAGCGGCCGACTTCAGCTCAGGTCATGATCTTGCGGTCCGTGAGTTCGAGCCCCGCGTCAGGCTCTGTGCTGACAGCTCAGAGCCTGGAGCCTGTTTCAGATTCTGTGTCTGCCTCTCTCTCTGACCCTCCCCTGTTCATGCTTTGTCTCTCTCTGTCTCAAAAATAAATAAATGTTTAAAAAAAAAAGAATACAAATATACCTCATATTGATCAAAGATAGGAATTTGGTTTATACAAAAAAAAAAAAAAACAGAGTTTGGCATATACATAGAATACTCTTATATTTTAGATATCAGAATAAGATTCAATTGACTAGGTACAAGTTCCATAGGGCCACAGCATTTATCGCTAATATGGAAGCATGTTAGAGAGTCGTTGAAGAAAATGTTCTGTTTTTGTTTGTTTCTTTCTTTCTATTAGAGGTGATCCCAAAGGAGAATGCTAGATGGATAATATTGACAAATCTAGCCAATTTCTTCATCCCAAATCCACCAGTGAGACAAAAGAGGAGTATATGAACATCCTGATAAGGTCCAAGAGTGTTAGCTGGTGAAGCTGCCTTTTACATAGAAGCAATGATTGGGAATGAGATCCTCTAAGAAGAGAAGTTAAAATCGTTTAGCAAAATTATCCTATCATTTAAAAAAGGTATAGTAAGATTAAGGTGTAAATAATTTTTGCATATTAGAAGAGGGGATAAATTCCTAGCAGTGGAATGATTGGATCAAAGTTCATGTGTCTTTTTTAATCATCTGGATATATAATACCAAGGGTGCTATAAAAAGGGTATGCCAATTTGTACTCCAATTCACACAAGAGAGATATTTAAAGTATTTCACAATTACTAGAATATAAGCACTGACCAATTAGAACAGACGCTTGCACCAATTAGAACATATGGCCATACTGGTGTGTTCTGCCTGAGGATTAGCCCTGCACAAGTAGGACATAAAAATAACAAATCCCTCACTCATTTGTCAAGATGGGATAGTATCTGACTTTCTGATGGGTTACCAACCTAATACAGGAAAAATGTTATATCATTGTTATTTGATTTGCATGCCTTTAGTTAGGATAAGGAAACATTTTTTTTTTCAATGTTTATTTTTATTTTTGGGACAGAGAGAGACAGAGCATGAATGGGGGAGGGGCAGAGAGAGAGGGAGACACAGAATCGGAAACAGGCTCCAGGCTCTGAGCCATCAGCCCAGAGCCTGACGCGGGGCTCGAACTCACGGAACGCGAGATCGTGACCTGGCTGAAGTCGGACGCTTAACCGACTGCGCCACCCAGGCGCCCCCAGGATAAGGAAACATTTTAAAGTTTAACTTGTTATTTATTTTTAATTCTACCATATTTAGGTCATTTGTCCATTTTTACATTGTATGTTTCATATTTATAAAATTAATTTATGAGTTTCTGGAAAACTTAGGAACTTAGACTAATGCCCTTCATATAAGTTATAAATGTTCTTCATATAAATATATATGCTTATATATATATTATTTTTATGTTCTTTGCTGTATCATATTTTCAAATTTTTTCTTATTTTACTTAGTCATATTTTATTATACTTTATTGCTTCTTGGTTTTCTTTCTTACTTAAAATGTCATTTTACCCAATGATTAAAAATAAACCCAAATAGTTTACTGTACTTATATTTATGAGCTAATCAATATGGGATTCATTTTGGTGTAAAGATTAAATTAGTGATCCAATGCTTTGTGAAAAGAGCTGGCTACATGTCCAAATACCATTTGTTGAATAACTCATCTCTTTTCAGTGATTTAAAGTATGTCTTTATCGTTTACTAAATACTTACAAATAGCCCTATTTATGGACCCATATTTTATTTCTACTCTATTTACCAAATCCCTGCAATGATAATCATAATTCCTAACAATGACAATGCATTTAATCATTTGGTCTATCCTACAATGAAAATAAATATTGTTTAATTTCTATACCAATACCACTACTCACAAGTATATAAAATAAAGTGCATAAAACAAGTATGTGAAACAGTCACCCACACTACTTCCTTCTAAGTGTCATAACCCTTAAACCAACAGGTGCAACAGCCAGTTGACATAATGCCTTGACTTCTCTCTATACGCCAGACCAATTATCTTTGCAATTATTTTTATCTTTAGAATAAATATCCCTTTGATAGTTGTGTTGTAAAGTTACTTAAGTTAATTCTTTGTATGTATAGTTATTTTATGAATTTGATATGGAGTTAGGTTTTGTTTCTGTTTTAAAGATTCATTGTGAAGTTTCTACCCTCATTTAAGATATATAAATATCTTACAGTTTAGAATATGAATTTTTTTAACAGGAACATCATTAACATATTTTCAATTTTCACGCACCTTCTTTGTAAACATTTTTTTTTTATTTTTGATTTATACTTTCTATGTCTTTTATATTTTCTTTTGAAAAACCAAGAAATACATTTAAATACATTTAATTGCTTTATAGTATTCAGCACCTTGCTGGTTTTCACTCCACATCAGCTGATTACACAGTTGTAAGTCTTTCTTATTCCTTTTCACTACTGCACAGAATCCCATTGTGTGGATCTGAACCAAGTGTCTTACTCACATGAGTATCCAGGTGTTTCCCAATACATTGCCATTACAAAATCAGCCACTATAAATATATTTTTTTATTTCTTTCAAAAATTTCAAAAGATATTTTTGGACTAAGTCTAGAAGTGGGTTATCTGGGTCCAAGGGTAAATGTATATGTAGCTTCATTGGATGGTGTCCATTTTCATTCCTATAAAGAGTTCATGAGAGAACCTCATTCCTCACAGCCTTGCTTCTTCAGTTTGGTGTGAAATCTTAAACATTTTTATAATCTACTTGGTGAAAAAATTGAATCTTAATGCATAATTTGCATTTTTCTTATCACGTGTGAAATCGTGTTAAAGGCCATTTATGTGAACTGTCCATGTTCTTTACCAGTGTTCTATGTTCTTGCTCATGCTTCTGAAAAAAAATTTATGTTAGGATGTTTTGTTTTGTTTTTGACTAATTATATCTCATGTTGCTATTGAGTAGTCTGATGCTGAGTGGGATTATGTAATGTTTTAGATATTTGTTATTTTTCTCTGGAAGTTTTACAAATGTGGCAATGTTCTTCCATTCAACTAAACTTTGTCTGCTTGTGTGATTTTCCTATGTCTCCTTTGGCCCTTTATGGAAACAATCTCTCTCTCTAATTCTGGACAGTTCATCACCATATTTCTTCAAGTAACTCCTCTTCTACATTTGTGATATTTTTCCTTCAAAACTTCTATTCTCTGATTGCATTTATTTTATATTACCTTTCTCTTTATCCCCTCCAGCTGGTTTCAAAAGTGTTTCTCTCCATCATCCTCCATTTTACCACATTTTTTTTTCAGAATTCAGTCCACAATTTTCCTCATCTGTGTTGTCTTTCACATCAACAATTAGATTTCCTTGTTAATATTTCCTTAAGTCACCTGTATGCCTTCTTGATCTTTTTCATTGTACTAAGATGTTTACTTACTTTCCCAATACATTTATACTGCTTATTGTAAATTTCTGGTGCACACATTTTAATAATTCTGCTTTCAATGGTACACCCTGTTGTGGTTCATTTTCTGTCTTTTGAGGGTTTGTCTTTTGTAGGCAGCGGTCTGGTTACAGCCCGTAGGCTCTTGCTCTCCTAGGCCAGGCACCTGTCTTTTCTAAGTATGTTCCTGGGAGGATCTGATACCAGGGCTACCATTTACATTGAGCTAAAGGTAAAGTGTGTTTAAGAGGAAACATGGAAAGAACACCCCCAAAACAATATTCCAGGTACAGAGAAGTTTACTAATCTCTCCCTTGTACAGCCATCTTGTTTATTTCCTTAAGTCTTGGGATCACCTTGAAACTCTCTCAGGTCCTGGAAAAGGTCCCGGAAAGGTAGAGAAATGCCTTTTCAAGAACATTTCCTTCCTGTTTTCTTGTCCCTAACTTGGGTTGTCTACACCCTGTCTGTGAAACATTAGCACCATGGGCTTGACTCTTGCCACACATCCCTTCCACACTGAGAAGAGCAAGAAAAGAACGTAAAAAGTTTTCTTTTGCCCGTCTTCCTATCACTTCCTAGAACACAGGCTGCCCACGCTGCAGCCACTCACCCCCCACATCACCCCGAGGCAATAGGATTAAGTTCCAAAGTGAGGTTCTCTTTTTGTGTACTTTCAGAATTTGAGTTTTCCTCTTGCTCTGTATTTTCTCCAGGTTGATTTTTGGAGTAAAAGCACTGTGGCTGATGCTAGTTCATCTGTTTTAAAGAAATAGAAGACACTTCTTACTGACATTTTTGCTTCCTGGCTAGTTGTCTTTATTTCTGAATACTGCCCAGATTGTACCCTTTCTTTAAAGTCTTAATTTTTTTTCTAAAATTCACCTGCCATATCTGAAACCCACCCCCATGTGGTAGACCCTGAAATAGTGATTATCTGCAGCAGTGGTAATAAAAACCAAGGGATCATTGATACACCCTGGGAAGTATTAAGTGCAGACCCTCAGATATTAATCCCAGATGCATTTCAATCAGATTGTCTGGGGTCATAGTTTAGAGCCCGTATGTTTCAAACTCCCCAGGTGCTTCTGATGATCAGCTCCACTTGGTTACCACTTATGTAAACCATATAATTGTGCAGGTAATTTATCACTCTGGTCCATGCAAACATATCTGTTCTTTTTACTGTAAACCAAATTATTACCAATATGACAGAAAGGACTGTGATTGTATGACACAGAATCACACATAGAAACACATAAATACACATAGCATGATTAATGTAAGACATATATGTTGAAAAAATATTAATGTCATGGATCAAGTCTAATACAGAATCTTCTGCTTTGCTTCCTGTTTCTCAACCCTGACATTCAGTGGTGTGTTTTGATGATAAATTACTACAGTCTGAATTCCATACTCTTTAATTCTTCCATTTAGTCCACAAATACTTAGTACTTAATATATGTCAGACATTGTTTTAGATGCTAGGATATAATAGTGAACAATATAAGACATTACTCCCATAAGCATATAATGTATACGAAGGCAGGTATGCAATAAACCAACAAATTAAACTATATTGAGTAGTAGTAAGAGCTACTATTATTTTTAGAGAAAATTATTATTATTAGAGAGTATGGCGTCTACTTTAGCCAGGGCTGTTGAGGGAAGATTTTATAAGGAACTAAAGAAATGAGGGCTGCATTCATGCATGTAGGCAGGAAAGAGCAGGAAGAGTGAATGTCCCTACACCTTCTTTCTCTGTTCAAGGAACAGCAGGGAGACCAGCTTGGCTCACAAGAAGGGGAGGTGTGTCAGGAAAAACGTTAGAACATGGGTTTGCAGATCATGCAGACCACATTAATTCCCAACTCCTTTCACAGAATGACCCACACGGAGATGGAGGCACACTAGAGTATCAGGATGGCGAACCTGCATTCCAGCTGGCCTGGGATCCGTGCTGATTCCTGCAAACCAGGAGGGGAGGTCAGTATCAGGATTTTTATGACACCAATTCTGGACACCGGGCTGGGAATCTCTGTTCTAGGTCTTTGTAGTTTTGGAAAAGTCCAGGAATTTGTTCTGATGAGAAGGAGGAATACGGGCTAGCTTGGTGTTTACAACATTAATTGAAAATTTCTCACCAAGGTTGCCAAGAATCTCATGGCATCAGAGCATGTGATTCTTTGAATTCTTTCTTTCCTTACTTCTCCACATTTCATACTACTGTTGACCAACTTCTGTTTTTTAAAGCTTTCTTCTCTTATGGAAATATTCTCTTTTGTTCCTCTTCTAGATGCCCATGACTTTTGACCAGTGCTTGTTATAAAAAAAAATTTTTTTTCCACTCTGTCTTGTTGTTGCCCCACAGGGCTCTGTCTTTAGAGTTCTATTCTTATATTACCAACTCCCTGAGACACTATATCCAGATCTATGACTTCAAATACACAGACACATTAAGGGATTGTCCCACTTTTATCTCCAGGCTAGACCTCTCTCATGAGTTTAAAAAAAATTCTGCACAGAAATTTTATTTAAAAATCAAATATTCACCTTAAGATCTTTAGGTTCAGGCTAAAATAACAATCCTTTGCAGCAAAGACAGGACTCCTCTTCATATGTTTCTGCCTTTATGAATTGAACCTTTGACTGTTTCCATGACACGAACATCTATCACTAGCCCCAATCTCATAATCCTTCATACAAATCGATGACTATACTGTCTTATCTATTCCATCTCTAAAATATTCCCCATAAATATTATCTTCTGTATACCCCTGTTGTTGCAGCCATGTTGAAGTCATCACGATTCTTTTTATAAAACTTTTCCAAAACAATGGATTCATAAAAGATGAACATTAAGTGTCTTAAACTTCATATGTGGAAGGAGACATGGGTGGGGGAAGAGGAAGAGGAAGGAGTGAAACACACCATTTCTCCCTCCATTGCATTTAGTGGCTAACATGAAATAGGATTTGGAGGGTTTTTCTTTGAGTCTTAGGTGCCAAATACATCCCACTATGTATAAATATTTTTTCATTGAACATCTTCTTGGGCTATGACAATATGTGTTTTTCATACACATACATGCATGGATCTTGACATAAAACTAGCTACTTACACTGGTCCTAAGCAGAAAAAAACAAACAAATAAACAAATTGAAACTCTCTATTAGCACAGGAAGACAACATAGCTATTGATAACTAATTTTACTGTTTGTCAACCTGAAAAAAAATATATAAACTGAGAGAAGCTCAAAATTGTCAAAAAGATGAGTTTATTCAGGAATAGGAGAGGAATTACAGTCATGGGCACACAAACTATAGCAAGCTTCAGGCGCACCTGTTGAGGGTTTGTGGTCATCTATATCTATGGGTAGGAAGTATAAAGGGGGAAAAGTTCAGCTGGAGTCTTAAAACCAAAACCAGATGGAGACCAGCTTTGAAAATTCCCCAAGCAGACTCAACCAGTCCAGTCATACAAATAAAGCTTAATTCAGTTTAGTCTGTGACATCAACCTCCCTGAGTTATTTCTTATTCATACCTCTGGAAGTCATAAGCAAAAATTTCCCACGGTTGATATGAGGCAACTGCAGATAAACTCCCTATCATTTAGGAAAATTCTAACACTGTCAGATTTCTATACATCAGGCATTTGTGGGAAATCGGGTTCTCTTAGTCCTTAAGTTTTGTTTCCCTGAGGGCACATGTTTGAGATTTCCCATTGTATATCCCCTGGGTCCATGTTCCTAAAGTTATCTCACGTATTTAACCAATGTTTACTAAACATGTGATAGTGACAGGCATCATTATAGGCTCTAGAAATGTGGTAGTGAATAACATAGATAAAATGCCAGTTAGCAGAAGTGTTTATTTTGTGTTTAGAGAGAGGTAATATGTTGATCTTCATTTTTAAAAATTTTTTTAACATTTATTTATTTTCGAGAGACAGAGTGAGACAGAGAATGAGTGGGGGAGGGGCAGAGAGAGGTGGGTACACAGAATCTGAAGCAGGCTTCAGGCTCTGAGCTGTCAGCACAGAGCCTGATGTGGGGCTCGAACCCACCAACCGTGAGATCATGACCTGAGCCAAAACCGACGCTCAACTGACTGAGCCCTCCAGGTGTCCATAGATCTTTATTTTTTTAATGTTTACTTATTTTTGAGAGCAATAGAGAGAGTGAGAGTGAGAGAGAGAGAGAGAGAGAGAGAGAGAAAGAGAGAGAGAGAGAGCATGAGCAGGGGAGGGGCAGAGAGAGAGAGGGAGACACAGAATCTGAAGCAGGCTCCAGGCTCTGAGCTGTCAGCACAGAGCCTGATGCAGGGCTTGAACTCACAGACCAGGAGATCATGACCTGAGCAGAAGTCAGAAGCTTAACCCACTAAGCCACCCAGGTGCCCCAAGATTTTTAATGTGTCATGTTTCTAATTATATTTTTTTTCTGGGAAACACTGACTATATGTTATTTATAGCTTAGGTTGTAAATTTACAATCAAACCCTTTGTGTAAATGAGTCTGTTACAACCTACTTACGATTCTTCCTGCCCCCGCCTCTAATTGGCTCCCCTCTCAATCCATCAATGCTTCAAATGAATGTCAAAATCCAATTTTAACAAATCATATACCTCCTTCCTCATTTTCTCTGAGACTCCTCATTTGTTTTGAAAACAAAATTCAGACTCCTTATTGCTTGCAGCGGTAGGTTTCCTGCCTTATTTCTTGCTTATCTCTGCTGTGCAGTTCAATCTCTAGAATCCCTGACATGCTGCTAGCCTCCTCTTGCCCATCTCATGGTGATCTTTCAGGATTAGTTATTTTCACATTCCAGCCACTTGCCTGAGATCCTCCCTACCCTTGGAGTCTTCCTGAAAAATACACTACTCAGATTTTCACTCAAGTATTTTCTTCTCTTCTCTGTCACCTACTTGTATCCCTACTTCTCTAATAAGGTAGAGAAGCTCCGTGTGTGTGTGTGTGTGTGTGTGTGTGTATGTGTGTGTGTGTGTGTTCTTAGACTATTTAGTACATTCCTGTAGTTTTATATTATAATTTTTGGCATGTATTCTCCTCCATAGGCTATTAGATTTTTTAAGACTTTATTTTTTTTTAGAGCAGTTGTAAGTTCACAACAAAATTGAACAGAACGGACAGAGATTTTGCATATACCCCCTCACCCCACTTGTGCGTTACCTCCTGCTTTATCTACATCCCCTACCAGAGTTGGATATTTGTTACAATTAATGAAACTAACTACATGGACACATTTGCACCCTCCCAGAGTTCAGGAGTTACACTGCAGTTCAGTCTTGGTCTTGTACATTCTGTGGGTTTGGACAAATGTATAATGACATTTATCCACCATTATAATATCATACCATGTATTTTCACTGCTCTAAAAATCCTCTGTGCTCAACATATTCATCCCTCTTCCCTCAACCCAGGTCAAACACTGGTCTTTTACTGTCTATAGTTTTGTACTAGTTTTGTTTTGAAGACAAATAACTTATATTTTCATATTCTTGTATTTCTGTCATCAAGCTCAATCCCTGGCATATAATGAGATATAAATGTATTCCTTAAATGAATACATGCTGGAATCTAAAATATATATCGATATATCCATAGATATTTATATTAATGGAAGAACACAATTTCTCCTTTTGTAAGTTAAGGAGTGCAAAATTTGTACCTAACTTATGCTTGAATTTATGACTGGTAGAACAGCTCATAAGAAAGCAGATACAAGAAAATAATATATTTTTAAATGAACCATGAAGGGAGAAGAGTAGAAACAGAATACACAGAGAAAAAAGGTAAGAGAAGGAAAAAAAAGAAAGAAAAGAGAAAGAAAGAATACAGGCAAAGAGAAAAGAGATTAGTTTGGTCAAGGGTAAACTTAAGCATGTCATGCTACTTGCCCAACACAGTAGGGCTTTCCCTTCTACAAAGCTTTGTGAACTGTTAGATTTTCATCATAATAGATTTATTTTATGGGCACAGTGGCTAATAAAAATATAGAATGTATATTCAAATGTATATATTCAAATATTTTATATTCTATATTCAAAACATCTTTCTATTTCTGACATTAGGTAGAAGAATTATGTAAAACTGCTCAAAAATATTATAACTCTAATTTAGACAATTATTAATGTTTTATAAGGTATAAAGTAGTCTAAAAAACACATCAGTGTACATATACGCTGATGTGTAAATGCTCTGTACGTGAATCCTGATAAGATGGTTAAGGACACGATATTAACTCCATTTTACGGACAAAGGAATGGGGACAGAAGATGCTGATTTGCATGATGTTGGTCAGGAGATGTGCCCCACCTAGTTCAGATCACCTCTTGCCAGGGTCACTATGATTCAATTCCATGGCATCACCTCTTGGCCTAAAGTCAGCTCATTCAAACATCTCCACACATTGGTTCAAATGAACTTGTCATTTTTGTAGGTCATTTCTTCCTCAGAATTTCCCAACATGTGTAACCTGAGAATGGATTCTCAGAAGGCATTACATGAATTTGTTGTGTGAAAGCTAACCGTCTAAAGCGTGAGTGAATATGATACCACATTTAACGATAAATAATTTAATTACCTCCAAGCCGATTGCATTTGAGTCTGAAGTGCAGATCATTTCTGTGTGAACAAACATTTAACGGCAGTGAAAATTTTGAAACAAAGATGTGAAACATCACTTACTTTTTATATTTATAATTTCCTTACATGTTGTTTACTTTTAAGTACTAATTTGCTGGAAACAATTTTATGAAAGAGAAGAAAGGTTTTCTGAAATAATACTTTCATAAACTTTTGCCATTAATACAGAAATTTAATAGAGTAATTTCAGGTTTTCTAGGCTTCTACATTTAAATACATATGTATTAGCTCAAATGGAAAAGTGGAAGTAAACACTTAAAATTAGCTAACTGCACTGATTTTGTAAGAAACATTTAGGGAAATATATTTTGTATTATTTTGTGTTGTTTACTACCAGCATGAGGTCAGTGCACTTAGAGTTGGTAATTAGATAGAAGGTTCTAAAACGTATTACCCAAATACCACATTTTCCATTTTAATTAAATTATACTTGCAGACACGGCAGGTATACCTAACAAAATTAAGTTAAATTGTCCTATATATGCAATTTTGTTATTATCTTGGCTTCAATCTTTCATGATAAAAGATAACTTGGTCTACAATAGTATATTTATACATATATGAATATATTTTCTTTCCTTTTTTCTTCCCCCCCGCAAACAAAATGGTCCCAAATAAGACCAAAAGAGAAGGTGCTAAAATGAATGGCATAACTTTTTAAAGTTTTTTTTAATTGTTATTTATTTATTTGAGAGGGAGAGGGTGAGTGGTGAAAGGGGGACAGGGAGAGGGAGAGGGAGTTGGAGAGGGAGAGAGAGAGACAGAGACAGAGAGAGAATCTTAAGCAGGCTCCACGCTCAGCAGGATGGCATGGGGTTCAATCCCATGACCCCAGAATCATGACCTGAGCCGAAACCAAGAGTCAGACACTCAACCGAGACACCCAGGTGCCCCCCAAAATGGCATCCTTTAAACTTAAACCTCTCTTTTAGGCAGTATTTCCCAGAGTATGATACTGGGAACATTTGCCTTGAAATCATGTGGGAATTTGTTACAATTTTCTTCTCGATACTATCACAAATTTGAATTCTAATCTCTGGGTATGGAATCCAAGTATTTATATTTTTAGCAGAATCAGAGGTAAAACTCGATAACTAACAGGAAAACTTATCGACTGAATATCAAATGAATCATCTCCAAAACTTCCTGTCTCACTTAGAGAAGGTATGCTAGCTATAAAAGTAGCTAGGGAGCTGTGGGGCTTAATAGGAATAAATTCATACTCTTCTAGTAAGCCTAGCAAAACATGGAAACTTAGGAATTTCTGTGTTTAATTTATGGAAACTTATGTTGAAATTGCATAAATAATTAATGCTGATGTGAGAAGGAATTGTTAGGAGAATTCAGACCACTAAAAATGGTGGGTTTAGTGAAATTAAAATACAACTTTACTGAACTGGTTTACTTACCCATTTTGAGCCATCTTCTCTTCATTCAACGATCAACAATTGGTGTCTGCTTCATGGAGCCATTGAGAAGTGAGATCATGTGACTGGGAGTGCCTGATATAGAGGATATATCCTCTCTCTCACTCTAACAATATAAGTGTATGTGTTCTATACACTGTGTGTATGGGCAAGCATCTATAGAAACATTTTGTAAATTAACTGAAGTGGGAGTAAAACTGTCATGATGAAACTTTCTCTTTGAGTAAAATGGAACAGTGTTTGTAGGTTGCTCTATTAAATAGAGAAATCTATTTGTTACTTGACCAAATGTAACATTTAACAATAAGCATTGTTCTGTTTTTCCCTTCATTATCTGTCTATGACCATTTGTCTTAGGTTTCAGAAAAGAAATTACCCACATGCATGGCAGTGTCTGATTTTACTACTGAATCTCTGAAATATTACAGGTTTTTTTAGCTAATGTTTATTTATTCTGAGAGAGAGACAAAGGCAGAGAGCACCAGCAGGGGAGGAGCAGAGAGAGAGAGGAAGAGAGAGAATTGCATGCAGGCTCCATGCCACCAGCACAAAGCCTGACAAGGAGCTCAAACCCATGAACTGTGAGATCATGACCTGAGCCAGAATCAAGAGTTGGACGCTTAACTGATTGAGCCACCCAGGCAGCCCCCCCACTTTTTTTAAAGTTTATTTATTTATTTGTTTGTTTGTTTGTTTTTGTCTATTTGGAGACAGAGACAGAGTGTGAGTGGAGGAAGGGCAGAGATACAACTTTTGGTAAAAGTTTATTTTGGCTTATTTCACTAGCATATTAAGCCTTTTCATCATTAAGGTGTTTTGTCATGTTGTATCCCTTAATATGTTTTTTCCCCTCAAACAAGATATTTCACAATTAAAATGAGACAAAGAATGTTGCTATGACACAAAAGAAAATCTACCTCAGCCAATTTGAATTGGAAATCGTGTGTGTGTGTGTGTGTGTGTTTGTGTGTGTGATTGTTCTCTCCTGGTAGCAGATATAAGAGGGATATAAGATAACAAGAAGAATCTACTCTTCTCACCTCTTCACTTTTATTTATTTATTTTTCTTTCTGGACTGAGACCATTGACAAATGCAGATATCTTCCAGAACCATCCTTTGTTGCTTTCCTCCATCTGTCTGATATGGCCAATATGATGCCAGTTGACACAGGTAATATCAGGAGGTGGGAAGAGCAGAGAACTTTCACTGCATCTGGCACACGAAATGAGTACTTTTACAGAAATGAAGTGATGCATGACACAAGGAAGCTGAAAGTTGACATTAAATGTTGGGAGATTTTCAATTCTCATTCTTGGGACTGTTTTGTGGTCTGTGTATTCTCATCACTTAAACCTTATGAATGTCAGACCCACATGGTTCATTAGCTATATGGAGTAGAAATCAAAGAAGTTGAGTACAGCCACCCTAATTTGCTTTTTTATTGAATATTTAATCAAACAGGCTCATTTGGTTGCAGAGAAAGAGAGCATTGTTTGACCTCCTTAAACCAAAACCTCAGAAATCTTTGGGACGTTTTCCTGAAGTCCCACCTCTTCTGAATAATTTCATAACTAGTGACTGTTGTCCTCCCATCATTGTTTACTTTTCATCCTGCTTCAGAAGAGACCAGAAAAGCCACCTAAGAGACTTCCTCCTAGTAAAAGATCATCATGTAACTGAACTTTGGGGAAAGATAGACTACTTGTTAGTAGAAAAAGTCAGAAAAAGGGCAGAGAAAGATGGATAAACTCATCTGTTAATACATGCCTTAATTCTCTTAACATTAACCGTATATTTTTATTTGTTAAAAAGATATATGTCTTTTAATATATATGTTTATTTAAAAAAATGATGTGTATTTATTTATTTTGAGAGATAGAGAAATTTAGAGCATGGGCAAGGGCAGGGCAGAGAGAGAGAGGTAGGGAGAGAATCCCAAGCAGACTCCGCATTGTCAGCTGAAGAGTTGGACGCTTAACCAACTGAGCCACACAGGCACCCCACCATAGATATATTTCTACATCTTAGTATTTTTTCTTCATTTTTAACTATACCTGTTACTATGTGTATTTTGTCTTTGCTTCTATCTATCCATCTATCCATTTTAACGTTTTCCAGCAGTTCTAGGCTAAATTGTTTTTCACCCACATACTCCACAGAATATCTGAATTTATCTGACATAAAATTTTCTGGCAGTGTAGAAAATCTACCAAGGCAGCAAGAATGTGCTGGACGAAGGCTACAAAAGAAAAGAAACCCGGAGAAGTTAGCCCATCATTTGGCCCAACTGCACTATTTTTGTCATTGAGAAACGTAACTATAACTGTGGTTGATAGCCTAAAATCTAAATAGCACTGCCTTCTTCTGGGCTCCCCTGACTCCATGTGCCCAACTTTCACAGCCTGTAGAAACCTTGGCTCTGTCCTTCAGTCATTCTCTCCATAATCAGCAAGCCACCCTGAGTCACAGTGTGCCCCAAACCAGGCTTATATCCCAGGAAATTACCCTCCTTTTAACATAGTATTCTCTATTTTCTAGCTCTTTAATGCAGGTGGATTTTATGTTTGTCCAGATTTTCTACTTGTTTTCAGCTAGAGAGTAGGCTGGATTACTTAGTTAATGGTAAACAGAAATTTCAAAAATGTGCTTTTTGCTCTAAATTTCTTTGTTGAAGTAAGTTTTTATACCACCCATGATGCTTCCTTTTTACTCATACTGATTATGGGCAGTAGTATGAAGTACATCTAAATTTTCAAAGTCTGTAGAGTGAATTACTCTTGACTCCTTCTGTGGAAAGAAGTTCACATTTTGGTCCAATGAGAACATAAAGATTTTATCTTCCTCTCTGGAAATATCTTGGATGGGAAAATTCACCTTCAAATGAAAGAAAATGCATCTATCTCTACATTCATATGCTTTTAACCTTTGCCCTAATGCTAATGACTGAATAACAATTTGTAATAAATTGCAGTTTAAAAAAAGAAAGAGGGACACAAAATTATCATAGGGAATTAAATACATTTTACTAGTAAGAAATATCCTATTTTTATTTGAAAGGAAACAAATGTATTTTTAAGGCAGTTATATTGTTAGTGTTAGACTAAACCCTGAACAAAATTAAATGCTATCATTTCTTGTGATGAGGTTGTTAATTTATGAAACAGTGCTGATTTGTGCTCATTTTCTGGGTATGGGTGCATATATAATTACAAAAGGGAAATGTTCGACCAGAAACATGTTTCTTTAGAAACAAATATTATTTTGTATTTTTGTTGTATGTATGTAAAAATAAATGTACATTCCCAGTTTATACAACTTGTAAGTAATGGGTCAGATTTGAATTGGCATTATGTCTAAATGTAGTTAAATTATGAACATTGAAATATGGCATGTGAGGGGTCCAATAAATAATGATACCCTGTTCCATGTCCCAGCAAAGGTTGGATTTACAGATGGGCACAAGAGGCAGATGTAAATTAATGCTTGTTTTATTGAAGACTACAGCCTAGACTTGTAGTCATCAAGTCTACATGTCTTGATGTAGACGCACTTATCACAGGACTTTTAATTTAATTTATCCACCCTCATGGGTACACACCGTGAAAAACGATCTGCAGCTCACCAGGGAGGAGCCCGCCCACATTTACTGACTGCAGAGAGGGACATGCTGTCTTCAGATAGAACATCTAGAGAGAAGATGGGGCTTAAACATGCTAGACCCTTGTGTCAAACCCAGCAGCCATATGTATCTCTGCCTTCACCAGGGGGAGAGATTAGGAGGCTGAGGCAAGAGATCAGTACTGTTACTAGGGGGCCTATCTTATTATTTCATTATTATTATTATTATTATTATTATTATTATACATAATTATGATATCATTGCACATGAGGCAACACATAACTACAAAGAAGTTCCCAACTAAGAACATTTTTCCCTTTCTATTAAATCCTATAGCCTTCACCCCCCTAAGGATGGACATTGAATACTCCGCATCTTCTGTTCTTCCTAACTACACTGAGTACAACAGTGGATATTTAATACTTTTTAAGTTAATATTAAATGAAGAAATGTCTCCTAGTGGATTTTCTGTGGCACTTAAGTAATTTTTAAGAACATGGACCTGTCTCTCCACTGCTATTCCTTAGAGATTCTGTGATTGTCCTGTAAAAATAATCATATAAGGGGCGACTGGGTGGCTCAGTCGGTTGAGCATCCAACTTCGGCTCAGGTCATGCTCTCGTGGTCCGTGAGTTCGAGCCCCACGTTGGGCTCTATGCTAGCAGCTCAGAGCCTGGAGCCTGCTTCGGATTCTGTGTCTCACTCTCTCTCTGCCCCTCCCCCACTCCCCACTAATATCTCTCTGCCCCACTCCCCACTAATATCTTTTTATTAGTAGGGGCGACTCACCTGGCCTCTACAAAGAGGTACAAATTGATTTTAAGCTTAGTCATTTTCATCAATACCGTGTACCTTATGAAGAGCACCGCTCAGTGTTTCCAAGAGTAAACAAAACCCCACGTGTGTTCAACAGTCTGTCAGGGACGTACAAAACGGGAAGTCACAAATTGCGCGGAAACAAGCCCTTCATAAAGGAGTGTGGTTTTATGTGCGGGCATGAGTGTCTGTATGTATATATCCAAACAGATTTTTATAAGCTTTTCACGGTGTACTGAATTGTTATTAAACTCTAATGGCTCAGCAAAAATATTTGTTGAAATTTCAGAAAAATACATTTAAAAATACCTTGTAAAGAAGTTACCCTGGGAGAAAATTACAAGCAAATAAAATCCTAATAATTTAATGTATTTGGGCTTAGAAAGGTAAGATTTGTGATAGGTGAATAGAGAATTTATTATTTTTCCAAACTTGAACCATATTTTAAGAAATGTAATTACTCCATACATAAGAATTCAGAATGGAACTGTCACAGACAGAAAAATAAATGAAGAAGAGAAATGTACTTATCCTACACTCTAACACACGTACTAAGGCTTTAAATGAATATATATTTATAAAATTGCCTCTGACAATTCACACGATCTGATTATGTGGCAGGATGCTCTGACAAAGGATTTGATTACATGGTGCATTGAGCTGTGGCTAGGAAATAATAACCTTCCTTGTTCGTGCTTCTCCTTGTTATTGTTGGAAAAGAGACAGAATGGGGAGAATTCATTTGTATCATAAACAAATCAATTACTGATGCAAGCCCTAAGATAGCATGACATTTATGTTATGCCACTGAATTTTATGAATGGGTAATAAATTTTTCTAAAGTGGATGCTAATTTTGATTAGGTCAACTGTGCTTGTGGTAAGTGGTCCATGTCACAAATCTCCACCATCTGTGCTGAATGATTAGATAGGCTTGTAAAGACATGTCTCAGGTAGAGGTGCAAATATCATTAATCATACTTTTGTATAGCAAGAATTGTCATTACTATGTATTCAAGTCCTGTACAAGAGTTAAAGTAAGTGATAGTTGATTTCTTTATTTATTTTTAAAGTTAATTATTTATTTTAGATGACAGGGAGGGGCAGAGAGAGAAGGAGAGAGAGAGAGAGAGATAACCCCAAGCAGGCTCTGCACGGCCAGTGCATAGTCTACCACGGGGCTCGAACCCACGAACCTTCAGATCATGACCTGAGCCAAAGCCAAGAGTCAGACACTCAACTGACTGAGCCACCTAGGTGCCCCTAAAGTAAGTGGCAATTTAAATATGAGAGAACAAGTTTGAATTGGAGGGAGAGGAATGTCAGGAAAGGGTACAATATTAAGCTAAAAAAATTAATAATTATTTTAATATAATTATTAATGAATCTGTTCTTTTTAATATTGCATTTCCTGTTAAGTAAATGGTGCTGTGCTTAGCACAAACAAAATGTTGTGGGAAACTCCACTGAACTGTTACAGGTTTTATATAATAAATAAGTGTGTGTACATATGTGTGCCTATGTTTGTGTGAACTGATAAAAGGTAACGGAAATTTTATAAGTATATAAATTATATAGAATTATATATAAATTATTAATAAAATAAGTATATGAATCATATAAATGTATACATTTTATATATTTATATAAACGTTCCAAAGTATACATATATACTTATATAAATATACATACATATTATATATATATGTATATATATGTTCCACAGAATCAAAAATATTGTAGCAAGTGATGAATCTCAGAAATAAGAAATATTCAATGGGAAAGATAGCAATTGCAAATTATGCATGTAAAACTGTTAAGATTGTATATAAGACAGATTGAGTAAAGTTGAAATTTATTTGGTTTTACTCAATTTATCTTTCAACTAGAAATTTGTGAAGTATATTTTCTTTACCTGTGGTACCATGTCACACACACAAAAAGTTGTTCAATAAATATTATTTAATTTTCACTGTGCAATATAGAAATCCATGTCTCCTGACATAGATAAAACTAATAATTTATGTGGCTTTCGTTAATGAGGATGACTATAATTTCTCACCGTGTCATCATTGTGTGCTTTATACTACTCTTGTTGCATACACAGATTGTGGTAGAAATGTTAGATAAGCCATTGAATCCAATCTCATTTCAGTCTATCATCTGGAACTGCAGGCAAGACATAAACTATATTTCCCAGACCACCTTGCAGCTTGGATTCTTGCTGTGCTGGCTGAACCACGGCTCCCGTTGGGCAGCTGCAGCCTAGTTCTGGGGCCAAGTGGTCTGGAGCACACTTTCTGGTGTCCAAATTGAAGCCAAGTTATTGTTTTCCTGAAGCCAGGATTTAAGCAAGTTATTTTTTAGGGTTGCCTGAGTGTTTCAGTCTGTTAGGCATCTGACTCTTGGTTTCAGTTCAGGTTGCGATCTCACTGTTGGTGGGTTTGAGCCCTGCATCAGGCTCCACACTGCCGGCTTGGGATTCTCTGTCTCCCTCTTTCTCTCTGTCCCTCCCCTGCTTGAGATCTCTCTCTCAAAATAAATAAATAAACATTTAAAACATTTAAAACAAAAAGAAAATTATTTTTTTATCCCTAGAGTGTAGATAAAATGGTATACTCATGTACCCGGCAGTTGCCTAATGTCGCTCTCAGTACAGTGGAGGTAAGGGTTCCGCTGGTGGGCAAATTCAGTAGTGATGTCCAGGATGGAATTCACCTAAGCCAGGCCTAGAGCCTGCCCTTACAGCCTTCTCAGCGATTTTGTAAGCACTTAAATTCCTATATTCAATCAGTGAATGCCTGAAAACCTAAAATTGTTTGTTATCTACATACAAACCTTAATTTTTATATAGATTCTGTTTTCTGACAAAGTCTTTATGATTTCCTGTACCTTGGTTTTCTTATATATTATGTTCCTTAATCTGAACAGACTGGGAGTTTGAAAGAGTTATTAAAAATTTAAATGCTAGGGTGCTTATTTGAATGGCTTTTATTAATTACAAAAATAATACATTTTATATTTCAACCAATACCTATTTATTTAGTTTGGGTCACATAACAGACACTGGGATGGTTACTAGAGATTTAACAGTAAATTAGAGTTCTCACTACCTAAAATATCACTGTATGTTAAGGGGAAAAGATAAAGACATAAATTAATATACAGTTCAACAGTGCCACAGTGAAAATCATGTATGAGGTAAAATAAATAAGTGGGGAGTTTTTTGTTTGTTTGTTTTTATGTAACAGGCAAGCACACTTATGAAACAGAGACTCTCAAAAAGAGGAAGAAGGTTCTAGCAGGGCTCCCGGCTTAGGAGTCATTAAGCTGTTTGCCTGCAACAATAAACCATTTAATGTTGCTAGACTTTAGAATACAAAGGGAGGAGTGGCTGAGTAGAGACTTAATAGTCAGGCAGAGTCTATCATGAATAACACCGTGTGCTTGGATAGCTGTCTTGAACATGACCAAGGAGAAAGGGGTAAACACTGACACGATTTAAACTAAGAAAAAACATGAACATATGTTAATTTGAATAATAAATTTTTCGGCATTTGTGAGGAGGAGAGGTCAAGGACATGAGATTAGCAACTAAATCATTGTAGAAATAGCAGAGGCCAGAAAAAGTGAGGGATGTTTGAAGGTAATTTCGAACTTCATGTGACTGGTGCAGCCCCTCAAAGAAAAAAGCTGTCTCAGATGGTGATCAAACTGTGGCCTAAGCAGATAGATGTATGTTGACAACACTGATGAAGATTAAAACCAAAATGAAGAAAATATAGATGAAAAGTAGATTGGGACTGAAACATGGACGGGATAATAAATTCAGTTTTGGAAGATGTCAGTCTAAATTCACGTTCCCATGGATTTTCATGGTATTCCATTAGATATTGGGGTTTGATTTTAGCAGAGCTGGAAGCTAGAGACACAAATGTGTGTCATGTTGCATTCATCCCAGGACAGTGCTTCAGAAGGGCACAGCCTCCATCACTTCCTCTTATAATTACGTCCCTAGCCAACATTCCATCTGATTGTCTCACTTTTTATATGTTAATATCTTCAACCAGGTTATAGCCAAGTTGTATCCATTAATGATTTTGTTCCATTATCTGTGTCATTTTACATATCTCTCAAGTGGATAACATTTTTGTTAATCTTTCTGTTGATCTTAGACTTCTTCCACTTTCTATGCGAATCGCTACAATATGACTCAATGATACTTACCAATTGAGTCTCTTATGGTTTTGTAAACCCATAAGTGTATTCTGCAATGGCATTCTTTTCTCTTCCACACTACTAGAAAATTGTTTACATGAAGCCAAATTGAAGTGCTGGTGTTATCAATGTTGCTTACCAACAAATATGGTATATATTCATTTTCTAAACGCAATCACATTTTGGAGATATTTGGGATGAAAAATCATCATACATACAATGGGTGTGTGTATGTCTGTATCTCATAGATATCTAAAACTGCTCAAACAGTTCTCCATTTTGTAACATAGCCACTTCTGCAAGGTAACCCATGAGCACACACATTTGTGCACATATACACACTAGTCAGCTCTATATAGTTTCAATTTCAGTGAAAATTTGACTGCGTTTCTAAAATGTTCAATAAATGGAACTTGGAGATATCTAAGGAAAGAGAACTATCCGATTTTCTCTATAGTATAAAAAAACTTTTACACTTTAAAATATTCATAGTTATTGAGACGGGAATAGCACTTTGCAAGATTTATTATTTGGAAACTGTTGTAAGTTGAAAAAATATCTCTGTATTCTATGATTTTGTATCATTATAACATGAAAATCAGAAGCTACATCTAGGTTCATCAAAGGGAAACAGTTAAAAAGGGGAAACATTCGTACAATAGAATATTATGCAGTTCTGAGGTGCCTGGGTGGCTCAGTTGGTTAAGCGGCCGACTCCTGGTTTCAGGTCAGGTCATGATCTCACAGTTCATGAGTTCAAGCCCCCACTTTGGCCTATGCACTGACAGTGTGGAGTCTGCTTGGGATTCTCTCTCTCTCTCTCTCTCTCTCTCTCTCTCTCTCAGTCTCTCTGCCCCTTCCCCTCTCATGCTTAGGCTTTCTCTCTCAAAATAAATAAGTAAATTTACAAAAAGAAAAAAAGAAAGAAAATATACTATTACACAGTTCTTAAAAATAAGATTACAGAAGAATAGTTAATAATACACAGTGTGCTTATGACATGAATTTTATAATAGTATTATAGGAAATCAATTTTATAGTACATTAACTTTTAAATTTCTTGCTAATGAAGTTATAGATGATTTTTACTTCTTCTTCCATATATTTTAAAAATAAAAATAAAAGGATGTTATAAAAACAATATGGAATTCTGGAAATTGTCCTTGAATTCACTAACTTTTTTACAAGTCTCATGTCTTTCATTGTTATTTAATGAAAAGCAAAATAATAGGTAATACTGGCAAAATTCCCTTTTCTCACCTTTTACTTGCTATGTCAAATAAAAATATATAACTAAAAAGCCTTTTTACATGGAACACATTGCTTTTAGTTGGCAGAATTAGAAACTTTAGTATTGTTTCTGTATTGCTGCTACGGTGAACCATATCAAAAAAGAATATATAAGTTTCTTATATAAATTCTTCATGTAAAAAAGTAGTCATGAGCTAAGAACTTCATGTTGTTGGGAAGACATGAGTTTCCATACACATTAATTGAGGATAAAAATGTTAGTGCTCAAAAGTATATAAATATGAGTATTTCTTAGAGGTAATCTCTGAAACTTGGGTAATATTTGACCCTATGTGTTTTGCCTTAGAAAATAATCTCATTCACAATAAAAGATAGAAGAATCTCATCATAAATTTAGTATTCATAGAAGAGGCCAAACATGTTTTCTAAGTAATTTACTAATCAAGTTAGAAGTTAAAGAAAAAGATAGGTTTTAGACAATAGTATAAGTATAGCTATATTTATATAATAATTATCATATTTTCATGTATACAGTAAGTTACGTGTATGTGTGAGTATGTGTACCGTTGAGATTTTAACCATTAAGCCAAAAAACTGGGCATTTGAAATAAAATATATTGGGTATTATGTACAAAAAAATGTATAGAACAAAAAAATAATATAAGGACTCGGGTAGGTTAATTGGGAAAAGTTTAAGAATCAGCTGGAACACTGTTCTTTTCTCAGGAGGGATCTGTTAATGAGATTGCTCTAATATGCTCTTATGTTTCCCTGGTAGGGTACGCTATCATTTAATAACCAAATGAGAATACTGGTACTAAGACATTGTAGATGAACCCAGATGAGGGAGTTTTCCCCCTTGCTGTGTCTCTGTATTAATTTCTTCAGTTCAGTTGTTTTTTGTGTAACTTGTCTTTGGTCTCTTATGTGCCATTGTTCCTTACTTTAAATATATAATAGGAATCATGTGAATACTTATAAATGAATTTCTCAGACAGTGTATAACTCAAGATGCCAAAGGAAGTTGCACATATTACAATAAAACTTAATATTACATAGGTAAACCTTTGTGATTCCTTCTACTGAGTACTCATAAAATAATTGCTTTTTCATTACATTCCTAAACAAAAAGGAAAAAGATCAAGTAATTATCCAGAGACATTACTTCTTCATACTACTGGTTACATGAAAGATATAATATATGAGTCTTATCATATTTTGGCACTGATTATTATTATTATTATTATTATTATTAAGGAGAAAAGGAGCAATCTACAGAACGATTACACAGCAAGACAGATATGCTGTATTTTCTTACTACATGATCACCATTCTCACTGAGAATATCCAGCAGATGTGTAAATGTTCAGCTTTGATCTCTTTGTGTGAAAATTATTCAGTAGAAATTACTTTAGGAAGAAATAATTATTTGAAAGGAAATATTTTATACAAACATATCTTAAAATTACAAATTTATAAAAATTTGCCAAAAATTGATTTATGTTTTTCAGCCAAAATTCACAGAGGAAGTGATTCAAGCATTTAATATATTTATAAATAACAAAATCTAAATATCTCAATGCTGTAGGAATGAATTATTATTGAATGCAAAGTGTAGTTTTATTATTTTTAATGAATAAATCATATACTTTTCTTCATAAACAATTGAAGGTTTTTTTTAGGATAAGAGTTCCATATGACTGGGAAGATTGCTATTTCAAATATGACTTGGGCTTTTATCCCAAAATGAGAATTATAATACATTCAGTTAAAGACTACAAAAACAAATAAATCAATCAGTCATTCGCTGAATGACTGGTTTTTCTATGCTGAAATATATTCCAAGTTTCTAACACTAACCTCTTCTATGCAAAAATTGGTTCCTTCCAGTAGTATTGATTGAGTAGCAAGAAATTGGTAATACAGTGCTGCCCTTTAGCAGGTTAGAGATTTGTGGAGAAAATGCAAATTTGAAAGAAACAAAAGAACACAATGAAGTATCATAACTTCTGTAACAGGGCAACTTATGAGTGTCACTCTAAACCAGAGATCTGAAAATAAACAAGTGAGACCAGAGGAGAGCACCCATGTTGGGGAATGGAAAGAGAGCATCCTGGGAAGAAGTTTGCAGGAAGACTAAGGCACATGAGCAAGGCCTGCAGGAGTGTGAGAACATGGCATCACAAGAAATAACAAGTATTTCGGTGTTTTAAACATGTAAATGGGACAAGGCAGTGTGAGTGATGATAGTGGAAAAGCAAACCCAGGTCAGATCAAGAAGGTGTGCACCATACTGAAGTATATTCTCTGTTGCTGGGAGAAATTGGCTTCTGCTGAAGAGTTGTAAGCAAGGGAATTGAGGTCCTTAAAAGTATACTTTAATTTAGAACAGGAGTAGCAAACTTTAAAAGTTAAAATTTGAGTTAAAAAACTCAAGAACCTTCTAATTCATGTATTTATTCAAATCCATTGGATAGATGTCACAGAGAAATTCATTGGCCTAAATTCTAAAGAACATGGGGTACATGGTGCTACGGAGGGAGAAAATGAGAGTAGACACTCACCTGAAATTGATGCAACTGGATATAAATCGAGAGGTCACCGTGAAAAAATGAAGGGTGGTGTGAAAAACCTGGGAACCACAGGATTTGGGGGAATCCTACAGCTCTTTCTCCAGGAACTCTATTGAGTACTCCCAGGAAATGCTGGAAAGATTGCTAACAATTACTCATTGTGGATGCTGCTGGGAAGGAGAACAGCAAGCTTGTGAAAAGGGCATGAAACTCTGCCTAGATCCTCCTCTCCTTTTTCTAAAATGGGTAAAAAGCTTTAATCTGTAAGGGGAAAGGCAGCAAACACTGCTGTCCTTAGTGCTTTGGTGAAAACAAAAGGCAGATGGAGGAATAGAACAGAGTAGAAAAAGTCCCTCTGAGCCCACAGGCACATCCGGGAGAGTGGCAAGACAAACAGGAAGGCCAGGCCTCTAAGACCCAGGGACATACACACATCTGAGACCAAGGGGATTGAGAACAAAAAGACACACATCCTCGCAACCCTTCGTCAACCAACTAACAAGACTGAATGATAAAACAACAAAGAATTCCTAAGAAAGAGGCAGAAGAGGTGAAAGGGTGCACAGAGATGCCCTCTCTCACACATGGCACAAAACCTCTACCTCATAACCAAGCAGATGTGTTCTGGTAAGTCAACTCTCATCTTACCTCCAGGGTCTCTCTGTAAGAATGTCAAGTTTGAGGTACAATATGTGTAAAGACAGCAGTCACATATCTCAATCCCAGGCCAAACCCTACATAGATTAGCTCAATCCCGTCACTAAAAGTCTAGCAGGAAGTAAAGGGATGATCTTTTCCTGATATAAATACCCTTCCAGGCTCTACAAATTCTACATGGCATGTCCCACTGTCATTTTAAAAATTACAAGACCTATGAAAAAACAGAATTTTCATCTGAAGAGCCAAAACACTCATCAGAACCACCCTAAGATATTATACACATATTGAATCTACCTGTGAGGGTTTTGACATAATTGTGAGTAACACATAAAAGGCTCTCACGTAAAAGGGGGACAGTATGCAAAATAAGATGGGTATTTTTTATAAAAAGAGGCAAAATAAAATTCAAGGCAGATAATAGGTTACAAAATAAGAAAAAAAGAAAAAGAAATGGTAACAGAGATGTGTAATAGAATGCCTTTTCCAGGCTTCACAGTAGAGACAACACAGCCAGGAAAAGAATCAGTGGACTAGAAGGCAGGTCAATGGAAGTTACACTAATTGAAGCACAAAGGGAAACATATTTTTAAAAAATCAAATACAATTTCCAAGGTCTGTAGGTCAATATCAAACTTCTAAAAGACGTATATAATTAGAATCACAGAAGGAAATGAAAAAGACAAGGGCAGAAGTAGTATTTGAAGAAATATGGGCAGCAGTTTTTGCAAAAAGAAAAGTGACAGATATCTAAACAGTCATATAAAAATCATGCACAACACAAAAATTCTTTTGAAAAACACAGAACGTATTGTATTTAAACTTCTGATAACAAAGTACAAAGAGAAAGCCTTGAAAGTAGCTTGAGTAAAAGGAAATGTGACACAGAGAAACAAAGGTACAAAACTATTGCTGACCCTTTGTCAGAAATCATGTAAGCAAAAATACAGGGGGATGATAGTTTCTAAATGCTGAAGGAAAAGTAATGTCAACCTAAAATGCTATACTCAGTGAAAAATATACATCAAAAGTGAAAGCTTTCTTGACAAATACCATATGTTATCACTTACATGTGGGATCCCCCCACCCCTGCAAAACAAGCTTATAGATACAGAGAACAGATTCTTGGTTGCCAGAGGTGGGGTGGGGGATGGGCAAAACAGGTAAAGGGAGTCAAAAGTAATAAATTTCCAATTGTAAGTAAGTCCTGGAGATATAATCTATAGCATGGTGACTATGTTAATAGTTAAAAATGTTGAATAGTTAATAATGAATAATAGTTAATAATGTTGAATTTTATATTTGAAAGTTGCTGAAAGACTAGATCTTAAAAGTTCTTATCGCAAGAAAAAAATTCGGTAACTACTTTATGGTGATGGATGGTAACCAGTGTTATGGTGGTGATCATTTTGCAACATATACAAATATTGAACTGTTATGCTGTGCACTTGACATTAATATAATGTTTGCTGTAGTTCAGTTATACCTCAATAAAAAAGTGAACACTTTCTTAAAATCTGATGACATTTACAGCAGTCACACCCACTCTTTAAAAAATGTTAAATACATTTGTTCAGACAGAAGGAATAGGGTATGAAAGTGAAGCTTATGTCTATAAAAAGAAACAAAATGTTGGAGGAAACTAAAAATAAATTCAGTTTTAAAACATTTTACTTGTTCTAAAAGATGATGGAGTGTCTATAGAAACAATGTTTTATTGTGTGTTAATACATGTAAAAGTAGACGGTATAGAAAAGATACACCAAAGGATGGGAGAAAAAACATGAGACTATAGAATAAAAAGTTCTTACAGTACAAAGGGAGCAGTATAATCTTATTTGAAGGAAGATTTTGATTACTTGAGGAGGTATATTGTAAAACTTAAGTAAGCCACTATTTTTTCAAGAAGATATAACTACTATATCAAGAGAGGAGATAAAATTCAGCTAATAAAGTAGAAGGCAGAAGGGGAGGAAAAATGAAACAAAGAGCAGACAAAAAAAATGGAAGAGGCTAGTGAGTTGGTAAATTGTAATCCAGCATATCAACTTCAGTGTGAATAACTTAATAGACCAGTTAAAGGAGTTTTCAGATTGAATAAAACAGCAAATCCAAATATATGTTGCCTATATGAAAATCACTTTAAATATTTTAAAAAATAATAAGTCATGTTTCTGACATATAACTTGAATTCATATTTTATAAAGAACTCTGGAAATAATGTGGAAACAAAGTGATCAAGAATGAAAAACACTTGGAGCTCTATATCCTAGAGTGTATGATGTTGGGGAGTTTTGGAAATCAGTTGAACAATTTGTTATCTATTCCTTTAATGCTTCTAATATATGACCAAGCAATCTATCTTCTGTCTTGCTGCTAGATATCAGCCCAATCGATGAGAAAATGTATATTTACTAAAATCTTTATGGGGCTGTTTCATTTTACTCATAATTATCAAAAACTGGAAATGCAACTTCAACTGGAAAATTAATAAACAACGATGATATACTCATAAAAATGACTACTAGTACTTAGTAACTAAAAAGTACAAACTATTGGGGCACCTGGGTGGAAACTGGTTTGTTGAGCATCCGACTCTTGATTTGGGATCAGGTCATGATCCCAGGGTCACAGGATCGAGTCCTGTGTCAGGCTCAGCACTGACCATGGAGTCTGCTTAAGATTCTTTCTCTTTCTCTCTTTCTCTCTCTCTCTCTGCACCTCTCCCCTACTCACATGTGCATGCTCTCTCTCTCTCTCTCTCAAATAAAAACAAATAATAATAAAAAATTAAAAATATATTTAAAAAATTAACTAGATTAAGTTAAAATTAAAAGCACAGACTATTGATTCTTGCAAAAATATTAGTGAACCTTAAAATTAATTTTCTAGTGAAAGAAGCCAGTCTCCAAAGGTTTACATATTTAGCTATTCCATTTATGTTATATTCTGTTAAGAAATTAGATCAGTAGTCGCCTGGGGTCAAAAGGGGTATGACTTATAAAGGTGCAGCATGAAAAAAAAAAACTATAGCAGGGGCTATTTTTGTGGTGATAGAACAGTTCTATATGGAATTGTAAGGATGGACATATGACTCTATATACTCTTCAAAGTCTGTGTAACTTTACCCAACCAAAGGTGTATTTTGCTTTATGTAATTGTTATGGTCACCTTCAGAGGCAGAAGGAGGTCACCCCAAGTGTATCAGATGTAGAGACAAATCGCTTCACACACATACAAAAGGAGTATGAAAAGGCTTATTACCCACACATGTGAAGTGTCCGGGCAGAGCAGGGCAGGCCTCTCAAGGAGGTTGAGATGTCCTGAGACAACACGGGGAAAGAGTAGCCTGGGGTTGTAGTGTGGGCAGGAAGGGACCGGTGCGAGAGTTCAGTCCACCTGAGGGTAGGAGCTTAATGTTTCGCTCTCCTGTTGGCACCACACGAGGGAACGTTTTCTCGTTTTCTAACCTCTTGCCCAGATGAGGGGCACCACGGGATCCAGGAGATGTTACTGAGCACAGGAAAGGTGAACAGCGGCTCAAGGGGCAAAAGAGATAAGGACTATATGGGTCCATTGGATTATCATAAACTTCTCATATTTACTGGTCAGTATATTTTATTGATCAAAACATCTGGTTCCAAATGTAAATATTGGCTTTGAATTTCAACTCACTCTCAGATGTATGATATGAAAATGTAATAAAATTATGTTTTTTTCCAATATAACCATTTCAAGTATTTCACTGTTGCTATAAGGGAAAACAAACAAAAAAGGAGATCAATGAAAAACAAACTTACAGCCATGCTGAGAAGAATTACAAGGGCATAGAGATTGAAATTATTGTCCAAAATGATATGTATGCATTAGGCAGTCAGTCGTACATAATGAAACAGGAAAATGGTTATTAAACTTCTGAATTACACCTGTCATGTCATCTATCTTTCCATGTCAGATATATAGCTTGGCTGGATATCTGCATGTTCAATTTTATTTCCGACCTTTGTCACTTGCTTTTACTGTCACATACAATACCCATAGTTTGCCTTCAAGGGTGATATCAATTTTTTGAATTTCTCTGCTTTGTTCTTTCCTCCTTCCTGTAGAGATCATATTGGATATACAAGTCTCTTTCTATCCACCAATCTGTATCTGGTGCTTCGGATGCATTAGAGAAGAATATATACCAAACAAAGAAAGCTTTTATTTAATCAGCAAATATTGTTGAGCTCCTACCAAATCATGGTGTCTATTCTACATTCAAGAATTATAAAAATAAGCCAACAAGAGCAAATCCTAAGCTTCGGGGAATTTGTATTCTAGAGGGAGGGGACAGGGAAACTTAACGTTAAAAAAAACATGAAGTGATTTTAGATGTAGATAAAAGGTTTGAAGGAAATACAGTAGGGAAATGCTAGAGAGCAGGTGGAGGTGGGAAGTGACAAGATAAGTCCTAAGTAGATGATATTTGAACCGAGACAGAAATGAAGAAAAAGAGGAAGCCATCAGAAGACACACAGGAAGACTCACAAACAGAGGACATTGCAAATACAAAATTGTGACATAGGAACATGCTTGATGTGTTCAAACACAAGCAAGAAGAAGAATGCAAAAATTAAGTTTGTTCAATGGAAATTTCTGGAACTCTCATGGGAACCAAGGAATGCTTTCATTATCAAGCTTCAGGATTGAAAGAAACCAGAGAAGATCCAAGGACCTTTATAGTATGAGGATTCTGAAATTGTGCAATTCGTTGAAACTTCATAAAATATTTCATAATTTATTCATGTTTCATGTGTATCTATAAATTTATTATAAATTTATATGCCTTTATTAAATTTATATAATGAATACAATGTTAAAGTTCAATATGTACCATCTGCTAGATGAACTTTTATTTTTTTATTTAATTTTTTTAAGTCTATTTATTTATTTTGAGATGAGTGGGGAGGAGGGGCAGAAAGAAGGGGAGAGAGAGAATCCCAAGGAGGCTCTGTGTGATATGCAGCTTGATCCCATGAACCGTGATATCATGACCTGTGCCAAAATCAAGAGTCGATCGCTCAACCAACTGAGCCACCTAGGTGCCCTAGAGGAAATTTTGGTATAAAATAAGACAAATGTCTGGCAGCATATTTTTCCATATCATAGGAATGTCTTGTGTAACAGATCTACCCAAGGATTGTATCAGGAATGTTCTTTGTTCCACTTACTGTTGCCTGTTGATAAGATCCTATATTTCATGAACTAAGGGAATGACTCCTGGTAGAAGAGATAGCTCCAAAGGTTATGGTTCTTTTCCCTAAAGGCTATTAACTCCTTTTATGTCTAACACAGCAAATTCATTTTAACATTATTTTATTAACTTTCTATAATTATCCAGCTCCTTAAATGCTCTTTGACCAAGCCTTATCATCATCCTGGTTTTCTCATTAATTAGTGAATAGAATGAAATCATCAATGTATATTCATTTTATATTTGTATAGGAATCATTTTTTAAAACTTTTTGATAATTTTATTTTAACAGACATATAAAACAGTTGTCGAATCAACGTATAGATGAGATATACTGGGGCATAAAATGCAAATATCTTAATGCTTTTTCTTTGGTTCAGATTTGTTTTCCTTCCTGCCAAGAATTGCTGCATAAACATATGTGGAGACTTGCCTGGAACAAACTGTATTATATTGCTTATAATAATGTACAGTTTCTTCCAAGACAGAGATTATGCTTTGACATAATTGTGTACAAGTACATAGTTTTGAAGAAGAAAAGCCACTTGATTTTAAAAATTTCATTCTAGTTGATTTGTTACTGTAGTTACATCTCATGTAACTTCTTATTAATATTTCTTACAAGCAAAAATAGTCTTTTCCCATGTGAGTAAAGAAATAGAGCATAATACTGTCTCGATGCAAATGTATGCTTTTGTGAAAATTCTAGCATCTACAAATATACTTAAGTGTACTTTGTAGCAAACAGAATTTTTGGTGTGTAAATTGTGAGATAATTCAATTATTTTTAATGTGGCTTTTATATTTTTCTAAAAGACCTGTGTAAGGGAAAAAAAAATATGGGTGAGATTGACACAAGACAGACCTCAGTAGACAGTGGTTTTACAGAATTTTTAAAAATGCATGAGTAAAATCGAAGAGTCCTCTGCTTACACAGATCACATCAGCACCTTTTCAGAACTTGTTTTGAGGTGGACAGAGGTATGCAAAAAAGGGAAGCGCTTGTTAGAAAAAAGGCTCGTGATTTCATTGCAAAAATAGTCATGCACATATTTGAAAATAGAGGTGAAGCATGTATTTGAAACCTGCGCATTTGAAGGGATTCAAGTATAGATTTTGAACACAGAGAAGATTACCACAAGCAATATAAACTATAATATATGTGAAAGCAAATTTTGGAAAAGTGAGTCTAAATAATTGAGTAAAAAGAACAACTGGGGAAACAGTATTGAGAATTGTTGTGCTTTATATTTTAGAAAATATGATATACAATTGAGTTGATTTGGAGAGGCTAATTTTCCTCACCACAGGATAATTAGGGCAAAAAGTAGTTAGCAATTATAAAAAAGGGAAATAAACACATGAAATAAAGAAATTAAAGGTTTTTGCAGTAAAATAATTGAAAGGGGGAAAAATCCAAGTAACATGCAACATACATCCTCACCCCCCATTCAGATGACACATCGGATGAGGGACTGAATTGAAATATGTGTCCAAGGAAATTTCTGGCCATATGTGTGCTATGGGTAGGCTAACAATGTAACTATGTATTTGGGCTGGTTCAGGGAAAGTGACAAAATGTGTGTGTGTGTGGGGGGGTGGTGGTGGGGACGGTTCACCAGGAAATTAATCTGCATCCCTAGGGCCATAAGTAGAAGCAGGATTCAGGAAGAAAATCTCAATGGTTTCTACCCAGGTAATTAAAAAAAAAAAAAAGGAATAAAACATGTTTCAAAGGAAATTAGATATAAAGGAACATTTTTTTGCATACATTTTATCTAAAACAAATTTAAATGAGGTTCATTTCTACTTGAGCATTTATAGGAGTCTCAAAACTTTTCAGTTAAGTTGAGGAAAATGATTGGCAGAGGATATGGAGTAACCATTTGTACAATTTAACCTGCATAAATTGCCATTATATTCTAAGTTGAAGTTTGAATTGTTCTTAATATTACGTACTCACTACAATTGTCCTTAGTCCACCTTCAAGATTAAAATGGATGGAATTCATCAGGGGCTAAAAAATGGAACATAGTAGTTGCTGAATAAGTGAACATATTTGACAAGATAAATGAAGCTAAGTCTGCCTGTTTTGTCTTTATGCTCCAAGATGGAATAATTTTCCCTATATATTGATCTTCTCATTAAGAGAGGTGCCTTTGGAGGGGCACCTGGGTAGTTCAGTCGGTTAACCATCTGACTCTCGATTTCAGTTCAGGTCATGATCTCATTGCTTGTGAGTTTGAGACCCGCATCAGGTTCTGTGCTGACAGCTGGTGCTTGCTTGAGATTCTCTGTCTCCCTCTCTCTCCCCTACTTGTTGTCTCTCTCTCTGTGTCAAAATAACTAAATAAACTTAAAAAGAAATAGATGTGCTTTGGAAATATGACATTAATTAGTGGTTCTATAAAGAAGTAAATATAGTCCTACTCACTTTATTTTATTGTGCTTCACAGGTATGGCTTTTTTTGTTGTTGTTACAAATTGAAGGGATATGGCAATCCTGTGCCCAGCAAGTCTATCAACACCATTTTTCCAATATCATTTGCTCATTTTGTGTCTCTGTGCCACATTTTGATAATTATCGCCATATTTCACTTTTTCATTTTTATTGTATGTGTTATGGTGATCAGTGATCTTTGATGTTACTACTATAATTGCTTTGGGGCACAAACTTACTAAATGTTATGTGTGTTCTAATTATTCCACTAGCCATTCCCCCATATGTCTCCCTCTCCTCTAGCTTCCTTTTTCCCTGAGACACAATATTGAAATTAAGGCCCAAAATGGCCTCTAAATGTTTAAATGAAAGCAAGAGTGGTGTGTTTCTCACTTTAAATTAAAAGCTAGAAATGATGAAGCTTAGTGAGGAAGACCTGTCCAAAGCTGAGATAAGGTGAAAGCCAGGCCTCTTGTGCCAGTTAACCAAGCTGTCAATACAAAGGAAAAGTTCTGGGAGGAAATTGAAAGTGCTTCTCAGGGTGCTAGGGTGGCTCAGTCGGTTAAGCGTCTGACTTGGGCTCAGGTCGTGATCTCACAGCTCATGAGTTTGAGCACCGCATCAGGCTCTGTGCTGACAGCTTGGAGCCTGAAGCCTGCTTCAGATTCTGTGTCTCCCTCTCTGTCTCTGTCCCTACACGGCTTGTGCTCTCTGTCTCTCATAAATGAATAATTGTTAAAAAAGAAGGAGGAAGAAGAAGGAGAAGGAAAGGAGAAGGAGGAGGAGGAGGAGGAGGAGGAGGAGGAGGAGGAGGAGGAGAAGAAGAAGAAGAAGAAGAAGAAGAAGAAGAAGAAGAAGAAGAAGAAGAAGAAGAAGAAGCAGCTGCTTCTCCAGTGAACAAATGATAAAAACACAAAACATCCATATTGCTGATATGGAGAAAGGTTTGAGCGGTCTGGATAGAAGATCAAACCAGCCACAACATTCCCTTAAATGAAAGCCTGATCCTGAGTAAGACCCTAACTCCTTTCTTCAATTCTATGAAGGCTAAGAACTATGAAGCTGCAGAGGAAAAGTTTGAAGCTAGTAGAGGTTGGTTGGTGAGGATTAAGGAAAGAAGCCATATCCATAATTGTCAAAGTACAAGGTCAAACACCAAGTACTGATATAGAAGGTGCACAGGATTATCCAGAAGATCTAACTAAGATCATTCAGGAAGGTGGCTACACTAAACAATAGATTTTCAGTGTAGATGAAACAGCCTTTAACTGGAAGAAGATGCCATCTAGACTCTCATAGCTAGAGAGGAGAAGTCAATGCCTGACTTTAAAGCTTCAAAGGACAGACTGACTCTCTTGTTAGGGGCTAATGCAGCTGGTGACTTTAAATGGAAGCCAATACTCATTTACCATCCTGAAAATCCTATGGCCCTTCAGAATTATGCTAATTCTGTCTACGCTCCATAAATGAAACAACACAACCTGGATGACAGAAAAGCTGTTTACAACAAGGCTTACTGAGTATTCTAAGCCATCTATTTAGGCTTAAGGAAAAATTCCTTTTAAATTATTACTTCTCATTGACAATGTCCCTAATCCCCCAAGAATTCTGATGGATCTCTGTACAATGAGATTAATGGTGTTTTTATGCCTGCTAACACAACATTCATTTGCAGCCCATAGATCAAGGAGTCATTTTGACTTTCAAGTCTTGCTATTTAAGAGACATTTTGTAAGGCTGTAGCTGCCATAGATAGTGATTCCTCTGATGGATAGAGCAAAACAAATTGAAAACCTTCAGGAAAGGACTCACCTTTCAAGATGCCATTAAGAACATTCGTGATTCTTGGGAAAAGGTCAAATTATCAACATTAGCAGGTGTTTGGAAAAGAGAAGCAGCTTCCAATCCTCATGGATGACTTTGACGTGTTCAAGATTTCAGTGGAGGAAGGAGATGTAGATATGGTGGAAGAAGCCAGAAAACAAGAATTAGAAGTGGAGCCTTAAGATGGGACTGAATGCTGTAATCTCATGATAAAACTGGAATGGATGAAGCATTGCTTCTCATGACTAAGCAAAGAAAGTGGTCTCTTGAGAAGGAATCTGTTTCTGGTGAAGATGCTGTGAAGATTGTTGAAATGACAACAAAGAATTTGGAATATTACATAAACTTAGTTGATAACGAATCAGCAGGGTTTGAGAGGATTGATTCCAATTTGAAAGCAGTTCTACTGTGGGTGAAATACTATCAAACAGCATCACATGCTACAGAGAAAAACTTCATAAAAGGAAGAGTCAATCAATGCAGCAAACTTCATTGTTGTCTTCTTTTAAGAAATTGCCAAGGACACCCCAACCTTCCACTACCCCTGCCCTGATCAGTCAGCAGCCATCAACACTGAAGCTCAGATGGTGGTTAGAATTTTTTAGCAATACAGTATTTTTTAATTAAGGCATATACATTTTTGACATAATGCTGTTGCGCACTTCATGAATTGCACTATAGTGTAAGCATAACTTTTACATGCACTGGGACCCAAAAAATGTCATTTCACTCACTTTATTGCTTTATTCATTTTACTGGCTTTATTGTGGTGGTCTGGATCCAAACTTGCACTCTCTCTGAGGTATGCCTGTAAAACATTAGTAGCTCTACTGAATCTTGAGTCAGATGTATGAGTCACTCCCTGCTTTTCCAATTCTACAGAGAACTAGAAAAGGAGATTGCATCCTCTGGTGTCATCCTAACAGGATGGCAATAACTTCCAACTCATATGGCTTCATTCTGTGACCAGCAATCCCATACTTCATAACGCTGTCCCCAGTACAAGAGCACACATGATGAGCCCACTCCTGAACACTGGAGCAAATTTAGTTTCAGCTCAGTTTCTTATACATCTTTGTAAGACCAGGGTGGCATTTGAGAAAGACAGTGGGGAGGTAGAGCCTGTAACTTATAGACTGCTTTTGAAAAACCACAATAAAAGAGAATGAAATCTAACTTTCATTGGATTAATAACTTATCTTATTTTGGGATTCTACTTTAATAAATCACACCATATGGCTGGGTCATATTACCTACCCCCACTCAAAAAAAAAAAAAGTCATGTTTGATTCAGAATGTGTTCTAACTATATAATGTACTCATTTTTTAAAATTATAAATATTATTTGTGGCATGGATTCACTCCTTTTCAAGGGGTAAAAAGTTATCTTCAAGGAAAGATTTTAATGAACAGCCTAAAAATTCTTCGTTTATTTTTTCCTTATCCGAAAGCCCAACGTAGCTACTCATCAAAATATCTTAGAGATTTTTCTCTATTAAAATATATTTATTTTAGTGTCTAAAAATCATTATAAGTGCTCTCAAAAGTCTTTACCAAACCTAATCTTTTTTCCCCAACCCCTTTCAAACCCCAACAGGCTACACTTGGGGAGAAAGTAATATGAAGTCTTTATTGTAGAGTATGGGAAAGATTCATTAAAAATTATGCCTACAAACATGCTATTGAAAATACAAGTTGACAAGAAATTCAGATATTTCCTCAATGAGATAGGATTTTCTATGTACTTCTGGTAAAAAAAAAATTATAAGCTAATACATCTAAAATAGCAATGTACAAGTAAATGAGGGATCTCCTCGCAGCTAATTTCCTCTGGTGCCTCATTGCTGCACATAGACTACTGTGTGACTTTGACAACGAAGGGAAAATGAATCTTACTCTGTTTTCAAATGCTGTTTATTTATTCAAATAATAGAATGAGTGCCTGACAGCTTGAATGTATGGTCTCTTTTCAGATTGATCAACTGATTCACTCTAATTAAGGAAGTTTCCCCCTGCTATTTAAATTGTTTATAGTTTCACTTAGGTCTATATTGTGGCTACCATACATAGCCCACTTTACCCACTGTTGTTTTTTAATAGCAGTCATGGCTTCTTGGGGTCAGGAGAGAGGTCCCCCCCTACTGGAAGGATCTAATGACATTTCTCAGATCACACATCATTCAGCATTCTCCACGTCATGCTCAATTTATATCCTGGCTCCAAGAAGAACATTATACAAAATTTATCAGCTTCAATATTACATTATTCCCCATCTTCTCTCCAGTAACAACAGAAGTACCAGGAGAGGTTTCTGCTGATTTTTTTTTAATCCATGGGATTTGTTCTCTTCCTTTCATATCCTAATATTCACAACACTATCAATATACTCAGCATCTATTATTCAAATATTCCTACTGACATTTTATGTGTCAGTGAGGATTCAGAGTTCCCATAAGAGGAACTGGAAAATAAGAAGGTTTTCTGAATCAGTGAATTGTGCTAAACACATCAACAAATCAGAGAACAACTGAAAAATCTTTAGGCAAAGTATTTCCATTAGGGAGTGTTCTGTTTTGAGGAGATGTCACATTCCCAGCAGAGAATGAGAGAAGTAGGGGATTATAATTTTATTTGAATATGGAGCCCCTCTCTGGTTCATTGTAACACTGATTACCTCTGCCGGAAGAGCTAGTAAGTACCCCTCAACAACTACCAGGTGGGCAAGTTAGGCAGGAAGTACCAGCCTTTCTTCCTTCTCTGCCTCCTCTTCTCCCCCACCCAGTCTGATTCATTTCTAAAATGCAATGCGCTTGCCCCAGTGGCTTTCCAATGTAAATGTTTCCTCCTCTGGCACTTCCTCCAGATCACCATTGTCTATACCTGCCTGTGCTGACCCAGTAGCCTCAAGATCTTCTTGTGATTCCTGGGACACCAGACCTTACCAAAATATCACACTTGGGGTCAGCTCTCCTCCATGCTAGCCATGCTGGATTCTTCAATTCTGTGTTTTCTACGCTTCTGTTATTTATCTTCAGTCTTAAAGAAAAAGTTTTGTATTTCATTTTCTTTGAATCTACTGATTCCAAACTTCTTTTTCAGTCATGAATGAAATCTACCCCAGGATATTCTCCCTTAGGCTTTCTGTTTACTCTAGGAGGTATGCGAAGGAAAAAGTCCTACAAAAGGAAAGAGGTCGTTGATAAGACATGTGAGACAAATATTAGTGTGGAGCGTGTCTTTTTTGGAAATGTCTAAGCAGTAGTTTTATTTATCTAGCAAATAATAGGGACATATATCTTTGACTACCTCACAAGGGAAAGCTTTGTGCAATTAGAAGTTTGCTAGGCAGCCAAAAGAAAAAGCAATTTATTCCACATAAATTGAATTTTATTTGCATATATTGATGTGTTGGTTCAAGATACCAAAAGTGAGATTTGCTTCAGTTACCTTTAACAAAGTGAAGGAAGGGCCACAGAGAGCCTTACACAATGGAACAGACAACAAAGAACATACTCAAGCAAGATTATTTTATAAGCTTGTTATTGTAAGCAGTGTATCACATGGTACCTTGTATATTTTAATCTAAAAATAAGCTTATGATATCACAATTACAACTGGAGTCACCTCGTTTCGATAATTTCAAATATCCTTTCTATATTAATTTCAGGGAGGCAATATGTTTTCAACACCCATTAGATTTCTGTTCTCATTATTCATTAAATAATAAAATGACACCCTTTATAGACGCGAACTCGTTTTCATGCAGTGCATGTTGAGAGCAAGAAGAACATGAAAGGCACCAGGAAGTGTGCAGATGTTGTCTGGACTTGAATGTTAATGTGCTACTGCTCCCAAATGCTACTCTGTCAGAAAGAGGGAAATGGTAGTAGTGTTTCAAGAGGCTGAAACGCAATATGCCATATACAGCTGGCTGAAGGGAGAAAGTGAGTGAAGAATTATGATCAGGAGAGGTCAGACGGGAATACAAATTGCCTACTATGGAGGGAGATTGCACTCCTTCTGCTTTGTGATCTTCAGTTGGGATGCCTTGGGAGCGAATACTAAAGATGTTTTGGATATTCCTCAGGATATCACCACGGTAACAAAAGCATGTAACATTTATCATCAACTGCTAATATGTTGGCAATCGAAAACTACACATTATTCTTTATATGGGACCAAAATATTAGAAGACATGGATAAGCACAGAAGAGCTGAATCTACCAAGAAGGCCATGGAGGGTTTCACCGTGTCCAAATTGAACTGACCGTTCTTCCCACGTGTTCCTGTAGCTGTGATGTTTAGGAATAGACTCCAAAAATTAAACAAGCTAGCAGAAATCTTGAGCTTTTCACTTAGAAACTATTTATTGGCTTCACAGATTCTATTCAGTCCATCTCCTAAATAATTATAATATGATCTTTCATATTTTTATTGTGGCTACCTTTATTCATCCCTATGACTTAGTCTTCTCTTTTTTTCTAACTTCTTTACCCTTCTCTATTCATATCATGCTTGACTGTTTCTTCTAATCTCCCTTCTTATTCTATACCATTGTCTCACAATCTGTTCCTGTCTGTCTCTGTCTGTCTCACATACACATATACGTTTACATAAATAGTATTAAAATTTGGAAAACGACAGGGACTTGGATAGTATTTGTAAGATTTAAACCACTTCCCCATACCTTCTAAATATTTAGATTTTAATTTTTTTTTTTTTACAATTCAGATTTGCTTTCAGGTAATAAAACTTATATTTACATTTATAGTGAGATGGGGTTTTAGAGCAGTAGATGGTAACTTCACCCACACATTCAAGAAACGGATATTAGCATGACCCAAGCTAATGCTCTCCTGGTCTTTTGTATTCTCTCCTCCCACCAACCCCATCTTTCAGCAACCAATCATTTCATTTCTGTCCACATAGGGGTTTTTTCCCCCTTTTTTCAGAACACCATATAAATTGAGTCATGTAGTCTATGATATTTACGTCTCTTCTCTTACACTTAGCATGATGACAAATGTAGACACGTCCCGTATGTGATTGTTTCATCAGCACTTACAGGCAGTGGTATCCATTGTATGAGTATACCATAGTTGGTTTTAACAGTCGCTCGTTGATAGAATTTGGGGTTGTCTTCTATTTGTACACTTTGGAGGAAAGCTGGTAATAAACGTTTGTGCACAGGTCTTCGTGAGGACGTACGTTTAATTTCTATCAGGTGATTACCAAAAGTGCAATTGCTGAGTCATATGATGAGTCAATACCTAACACGGTGAGGAACCACCTTACTGTTTAACCAGCAGCTGTGCCCTTTTGCATTCTCACTAGCAGTGCGCAATTGCAGTTACTCATTGTTATCTTCGCCAGCATTTTGTGGTTTCTTTTTCGTCCCTTTTCTCTTCTTCCTCCTCCTCCTCTTCCTTGTCAACTGTAGATGCAAAGCAGCCTCGCACTACTATTTGCATTTCACTAAGAAGTAATGATGTTGAACATCTTTTCATATGCTTCTGTGCTCCCCCCATGTATTCTTCAGGAAAATGTCTTTCAAATCATTCACCCATTTTAAATTAGGTTTTCTGTCTTCCTATTGTGCTTTAAGAGTTATTTATATGTTCAAAGTAGAAGCCTTTTGTCAGATATATGTCTTGACCATATTTTCTCCCAGTGGCTTATCTTTTTAAGTTCTTAAAAAATACCCTTTTGAACAGCAGACATTTTAAATTTTATAAGGTACAACTTATCAATTCATTTTATTTTTTTATAAATTGGGCTTTTTTGGGTCGTCTGAGAATTTTTTGCCTAAACCAAGGTGATGAACATATCCTTCTATGTTTTCCTCGGTATTTTTATGTGTAGCATTTAGGTCTGAGTTGTTTTGTCAACAAAACAAACAGTCAAAGATTCAGGGCCATTTCCGAAGGCCATTCCTTCTCCAGTGCATTGCCTTGGCCCTTTTACTGAAACACAGTCAAATTCATCTGTTTAGGTTCGTTCTCAGGTTCAATATTGTGTTCAACTTATTTATATGCCTATCACATTATGCCAAGATCACATTGCTTTGATGACTCTAGCATAACAATTTTTTGAAATTTGGGAGTATTATCCTCCAGCTTGAATAACTGGAGGACATGTACCCACCCAGGATGTGCGGATAGAGGGAAACACAAATGTGATTGGGCCCTAGGAAATACTGAGAATTCATCTGCTAGATGCACTACTCCAGAAGGTCAGACCCCCTGTCTGTGTTGTTCACCACTGTATATTCTATTTTTGAAAAGATGTCTGATCTAAGGAGTTCTCTCTGTAGACAATTCCTGGTCGTTTGAATTAATACACAGGCAGTTGGAATCGGTGAAGTTTCTTGAAACCTTCAGACTTTAGCAATGTTTTGAAAGAGCTGCAGATTTCAAAGTAATGATGAAGTCAACTTTGCTGCCTAATCACAAGAGACATATCCCAAACAAGTTCTCCATATTTCTAGCTTGTGCTTTTACGTATTTTCTTAACCCTTTTTGTGCTTAATATTATTTATCTGTAAAGTGTGGAACTTGCCCCACCTACTTCTCTAGTTTGTTTTAAGGATGAAATGTGTTTGTGGCAACTGGGTGGCTCAGTCAGTTAAGCTTATGACTTCAGCTTAGGTCATGATCTCACGGTTCGTGAGTTCAAGTCCCACTTTGGGCTCTATGCTGGCAGTGCAGATCCTGCTTCAGATCCTTGGTCTTCCTCTCTGTGCTCCTCCCCTGCTTTCACTCTCTCCCTTTCTCTCTCTCTCAAAAAAAAGAAAAAACTTTTAAAAAAAGGATGAAATGGTTACTATATGTAAAAATTTAGACATTGATTGTCACAGTTAATACTAAATTAAATCATAGCGACTACTATCCCTAAAACTATCACCAATATCACGGCCTTTGGCATCAGTAAGTCCTCATTTACAGATAGACCACTTTTAAGGGCGGCTGGGGTGGCTCAGTCAGTTAAGGATAGACTGATTTTATGAGGGGAAATGGAAGAATAGTGTTAGCACCTAGTGACAGCACTTGAACGCAGAAGTATCTTTCTGATACTGAGTTGCAGCCTGTTTCCTGCTCTGTTTGAAGCAATAACCAGATGCTAATCTGCTTTCTGTTTCTGTTCTCTTCCAAGTTCTATTCCTTGTATTTTCCTGCCACTGAAAATACAAAGCAAGAGTAATCTTCTCCAACGCCTCCTTTTTCACAATCCTCGTGACGAGGAAATAAAGCTCAGTTCCAGTAGTGATTTTGGAGCTAATTGAATGAAGCATGGAAAAGTTACAAAACTAAGACATCTTAAAAACATTAGGATGCTAGTGTATAAGTTCAACTTCCCCGTTAAGATAATAAATAGAAATACCGGACTTTCAATAATTCACTTACATTCCTGATGGTGGTTTTACCAAACTCTCTAAACTACACTCCAAATTGCGTCTTCACAGACAAACATCACATATCTGTCAGATAACTTGTGATTCTCTTTTCTGTTTTCAAACCAATGTCTAGAGAGCTGGATAAAATAATGTGCCCATTGCCTAAATTCACTAGTGCACATTTATGAAGTCGTACAGACTAGTGTTACGATTTAACAAAAATTGTTTTTCCTAACTGACCAATCCATTTCAGAGAGTTGTACAAGTGTAATTTTAACACCGCTAATGCTGTAGACACCAACAGGCCACCGAGGTCAGAAGGCATCTTCTAAAAATAATGAGAATAGGAGCCATTCTGAGAGGGAGGCATTTCTGACTTTGGCACGCACCTGGTTGATATTTTGAATCGAAATCTTTGTCCAGCTGTTAGAGGACAATATTCATTCAGTTGTATATGAAATGTCTTTCTAGCAGAATACTCATTTTACAGAAAAGAAAATCAATTGAAGTGTTATCGCCTTGCTCTTATCTAGATTATTCTACAAACAGCTTTGAAACTCATTTATGTTCCTAAAAGCCTTGGGCATCTTCTGTGGCAACCATTGATGAATTTTCAATCAGAGGAAAATAAAAGGCAAAGGAGTTTACACATATATTTTTTTCCTTGATGTTCTCACAATGTATTAGCAAAAAGATGTGCATGGGGGAGAGGAGGAATAGGACCAGGTAAATAAATGTCAAACAAATTAGGCATAAAAACAGATGAAAAGCAACACACAGAGAATGAAAATAATCAACTTTCCAAGGGCATTTTTACATCGAAAATTATATGTGTATATGTATTTATATTGGAAATATAATTTCAAGGGTCAATATATATTTTATATTTCTCTTAAAATAATGCTACCTTTTATCACTTATACCTTATCATCTACACAACATCCTAGGGAGTCAATAATGCAGTTTTACTTTTGTCTATATTACAGGCAAGCAAGCATTTAGACTTACTCTTTCCTTTCAAGTTCTAAAGAAACTTTTACAGAAAAAAAGAAAAAAAATCTTTATTACGAGTGAACATGATTCTTACCTGCATCATATTTAGTGCCTTGTCCGCTCCATAGAGCAGTAATTCAGAAGTAGAAAAACATCCTTTTTAGCCTTGGTCCAAGAATTATGTAGACAGATTCATGAAGTACTTTGCTAAGGGGATGCCTATGTCCTAAAACAGAAGTGCTGAATAATCACCTGTGAAATCGAATACAACTTCAGATGATGATCTCTTTCGTTTGTACCCCGAGAGCACCTGAAAACTATTACTTTGGTTCTTGTGGCCCTGTCTCTATTCTACTTAGTGTCAAATGAGAAGCAAACATCAATTTCTTTCCTGCAGCCTCTTATAATCTTATCAATAATGTGAGTACTGCTTTAAACACAGGAGAGTTTAAAAGAATTAGTCATAATGGGAAAAAGAATGTAGCTAATGTTTTCAGTATTTTTGTAAGTAGCACGTACTTGAAGTTGAAATTAAAATTCTACATTTAGACCTTTATAAAAACATTTCAGGATATATTTAATGATGCATCTACATGTAGATTTAAAAGCATGTATCTACAAAGAAATCTTTTTTTTGGTAAAATACCTGTATTTAGCATAGTAAAGCACTCTGTCTCTACTCCACTATTACTGACTCTTATCTTGTTACTCCAAGTACATTTTTCTTAGTTTCCTTAATCTTTCTCTTTAGAATTTTTTTTTCATAAAGAGAGAGAGAGAGCAAGCACGAGTGGGGGAGAGGGGCAGAGGAAGAGAGAGAATCTTAAGCAGGCTCCACACTCACACAGATCTCCATTCCATGACCCTGGGATCATGACCTGAGCTGAAATCAAGAGTCAGATGCTCAATCAACTGAGCCACCCAACTGCCCCTCTTAATTTCTAAGTGTTATTTTGAGGTATGGAAAGCATATAATTCAGAACGAAGTTAGGCATTAAGACCCAAGATAGTTATAATTACAGTGACAAAACTTTCTGTTTATTTATTTAGATTAATGTGAGTTTAGTAAATTCACCTACACAGAAATTTTGAATGTCAATATTATTCTGAAAAATGGGAATGTAAAAAAAAGTTTAGAAATGCATATGTCTTACATTGTTTTCAGGGAATGGATATAAATCTGATTGCCATGATAAAAAAATAAATGACAACAACTATCAGTTGCATATAACCAGGAAAAGCATCTATATATTTAACTCTAATAAAGGTAATATGTAGCCTAGAATATGTCATACAATGATCTAATGTATAACAGAAATTGTACGTGTTTAAGCAGCCATAAAAGCCATACCTCCTTGCAGCATCTGGGTATCTCAGTTGGTAAGGCATCGGACTTGATTTCAACTCAGGTCGTGATCTCACGATTCGTGAGACCCAGCCTGACTTCGGAGTCTGTGCTGACAGCATGGAGCCTGCTTGGGGTTTCTCTCGTCATCTCTCTCTGCCCCTTTCCTGCTCACATGCACACATGCACACACACGTGCTCTCTCTCTCTCTCTCTCTCTCCTTCTCTCAAAAATAATAAACATTTAAAACAAATCCAACCTCCTAAGTTTTCTATGTTACGATGAAGTAAAGTGTTAAAATCTTAGTTGTAAACAATGTAAACATTTCCCGATCATCATGCCCAATAAATGCATATAACAAACTGTGTGCAAGTTTCGAAAATATGATTTAAAACTTCAAGAATTTTAAATTTTTTCTTTTAATGTTTGTTTATTTTTCAGAGATATGGAGTGGGAATGGGCGAGGGGCAGAGAGAGAGAGAGAGAGAGAGAGAGAGAAGGAGACCCAGAATCCGAAGCAGACTCCAGGCTCTGAGCTGTCAGCACAGAGTCTGATGCAGGGCTTGAACCCACCAACCATGAGATCATGACCCGAGCTGAAGGCGACCTAAAACTTTGAGAATTTTATATCATACTTGCTCATTTTTAAAGGAACCAGTCTGAGGGTGCCTGGGTGGCTCAGTTGGTTAAGCGTCTGACTTCGGCTCAGGTCATGATCTCATGTTTCGAGCCCCAATTTGGGCTCTGTGCTGACAGCTCAGAGCCTGGAGCCTGCTTGGGATTCTGGGTCTCTCTCTCTCTGCCCCTCCCTACTCGGTCTCTGTCTTTCTCTGTCTCTCAAAAATAAAAATTAACGTTAAAAATAAATAAATAAAGGAACAACTCTGTGTTTTTGATAAATTTTTCTCATAAAAAGAGGGAAATATTCCTGTAACATTTAAGTGTATGTTATAAGATCACAAAGATTACCATGATTGTTAAAATGTGGTAAGCATATATGGTCTTCCTTATTTGTGATGTTCGGTCATATCTGACATATGGATGACATTTGACTATGCATTTCCCTCTGTGTGTGTTTATATCTATGTGTAGTTATACAGTTTATTGTTTATATATATCTATGTACATATATATACACACACAAAATAGAAACACACATATGTGCTCTCTGATTTTATAAAAAATAAAAGGTAATACTTAGAAAAGTTTTTTTTGTTTTTGTTTTTATTTATTTATTTATTTATTTTTGGTCACACAGTTAATCACTCATGAAGGAAGTACTGGAATCTAGACCTTCATGCCTATAATTGTGATTTATTGTAAAAAGCCTATATTTGGTTTCTGTCACAGAATTCCAAAAACCCTTAGAATTTCCTAGGTGGTGAGGGCAAAACAAGATGCCTTTCGTATGCTAATGAGTGACTTTTAGAACTCACTTACAGATGGGGTGTTCCCAGTTGGAGCCCACCCTAGGATTAGAGAATTGGAATTTGAAATCCCCTTCCCTGTCCTCTGGAAACAGGAGAGAGCCTGCAGGTTGAATTCAGTCACCCATGGCCCGGGATGATTTAGCCAGTAATGCCTATGTAATGAAGCCTCAATAAAACCCCAAAGGATGGGGTTTGAGGAGTTTCCAGGTTGGGGAACAGAGCCCTTCTGCAAGGAAGGCCCCTACCTCCTTTTTGTGGGGGATCTCACCCTATACATCTCCTTACTTGGCTGTTGGTTTGTACCCTTGAATATACTTTGTGATAAACCAGTGATCTCATGAGTCAGGTGTTTCCTAAGTTCTGGGAGCACCTCCAGCAAATTCATCAAACCCAAGGAGGAAGTTGTAGGAACCTCTTATTTAGAGTCAACTGGTCAAAAGTACAATTAACTACCTGGGTGTGGGATTGGCATCCTGAATCCAGGGGGGTTGTTGGAGCCTCCAGTCTGTAGCCTGTCAGTCAGAAGCACAAGTGACAGCCTGGGCTTGCAACTGGCATCCGACGTGGGGGCTGGGGGCCAGTCTTGCAGGATTGAGCCTTTAACTTGTGGAACCTGACAGTATCTCCAGGTAGACAGCGTCAGAATGGAGTTGAATTGGAGGCTACCCAGCCGGTGTCCAAGAATTGCTTCTCGGTGGTGTGGGAACCTCCCTCCACACATCAAATTGGGTCCAGAAACCCAAAAGAATACCTCTCCTGGGAAAAAAAGTTCTAAGTTGAACTGTTTCCACACCCATGCAAATGATCTTTCAGACTATTATGCTGCTTGCTCACTTAGCCACATTTGCTGTGTTTCGGCCAATATCTGAGCCCCAACTAACAAGTGGTCGGGAGCGAGAACCATGGCAGCAGTGTGACATGTCTGGGGCCCAGACTGAAGCAGATTAAAAGGACACATAGCAGAGTCTCAGCTGAAGGGCCTTGTGATTTGTTCGGTCTGCTTTTTGTTCTGGTGCCCCCTCCCACCTTGTGAGGGCCCACCGGGCTGCCCAGTGAACAAGCAAGGCTCCGCAATTCACAGGAGTTCCTTCCCTCAGGCCAGCCCTAACCTCTGAGATGGGGGAGCTGGTGGGTAAGCGGTCCAGCATGCCCTTCCTCAGACTCACACATCCTCACAAGTATTCCCTCTGCTTCTCAGAAGGTCCCACGTGGTGACCACGATACCACACCCTTGTTGGATTTCCTTCCTGTTCACCCGCTACAACTCTCAAATAAACCTTCTGCACCTGTTTAGGCCCTGCTTCTAGGGGAACCCAAATTAATACTGACTGGTAGTTGCAGAGACATTTAGAGTTTCAAGGAAGGGTTTTGTTCATTCATTTCCATGTTTTAAGGGGGGAGAAGTAGAGCCATATATAAAATCGAACTGGCAAGATCCAGGAGGGAGCGAATATCAATGACAAAAATGGTGTAATAAACTCAGGCAGTGGATACTGGTGACGTTCACTATTCTGATAGCCTTAAATGAAAAGAGGGATACACATACACAAAGGAATAAACATGGGGTTGGATGAATGTTGCTTCTTTATGATGGGAAATGTGTGGAGTGAAAAAACAAGGCATGATAAAACAAAAGCCTCAGCTCTGGAGTTATTCCATTGTTATCTGATCTTATCCCATATGACGGACATGCACCTCCCCTCACTCCACCCATTTTTACCCTCTCCACATTCCCAAACCTTCCTTCTCCACTCCGGAACCCATACACTGATATCATAAAATTACCTCATTTTTTATTTTGAAGGGTGTCTTTGCTTTTTTATCATTTCACACAATCTGGCCTTCTACAGCTTTCATTATTTACTTAATGATCTTACAAAAAACAAGATTTCCTTGGGTTAGGTTTGTTTTGATTTCTTACAACAATATACCCTAAACAGCACAGATTTGCTGCTGGGATAGGTATGGTCTACTGGCTCTTTACTGCTGCTTCCGAATGATCACTTTTCTTTCAAAAACTCTTCGCCCTGGTCATCTCAATCAGACGTTTCAGAGTCAAGCTCAGCATCTTTCCCTGCATTGCTGTTAGTGACAGATTGAACACCCATGCAAGAAATCCACCTAAGACTCTTGCCTGTCAATTATTTGACAGCTTCGTTTTCATAATCTTTTCCTGTATCTGTCCTTACCCCTTAGCATATATCATCCTATCAGAGAACTGGACATCATCCATTATTTCACTGCCCCCAAAATTTCAAATTCAGACATCCTGTTCTCCACACATCTTTCCATTGTTCAAGATTATTTACTCTATCCGGTAAGTAAGGCAGTTTTAATGAATGTTTGACTCACTGGCGTCTTCCTTGGATCCAAAACATTTTTTCTCTTAGCATGCCCAAAACTTTAGATTAACAAGTTTTTCCTTTTCTGTCTTTTCTAAAACATTTTCTTTCCCATAGTCACTTTCACTTTTGAGTACAATATCCGTTACTATACTATTTACAATAATCTTTACTAGTTAAAAATACGTCATATCTTTGCTTATTCAGTGCTGACTTCGTTACTCAAATGCATGCTCTCTTAATTTTTCTGTCACTTCCTATACCATCCCCAGAGTTTGGCAAATAGCAGAAAATAGTAAATAATTTGCTTATTAAATAAGTGTATGAATGAACTGTCACTTCCATTCTACCATATATATTTAAATATTGATCATCTTCTCCATTTATTTCTTAGTTATACTTGCAGTTAAACTATGCATTACTATTTCGATTGTGCCTTGGATCATTATAAGTTCATAATTGTTTTGAAATCAGAGAGAAACCATATAACTTATTTTGTTCTTAAGTTTGATATTTTGTAACAATAGTTTTCTTATTTAGTATTTACCAAAACTACTACTCATGTAAGATAAAAGATAGTAAGAACAGAGAAGCTAAGTGTTTAAACACTTTGAAATTTTGTTATACTCTCTTTAAACTGTGCAGATGAAAATTATGCACTCTGAAAAAAATAAAATTTAATTTTGTCAGGCTTGGTAAAAGGCTGGTAAATATAGTATTCAGCATCAGTTTTCATGATCTTACTGCTTATAATGCAATATACATTTATATATATTTCTTTACAGGGTTATCTATGCAAAATCATGTAGAGTGAACTTACGGGCGGATTCAAGTAAGTTTTCAATATTTTTCATACTGTAAATGAATCACACTTTATATACTAGGTTTCCTGTAAAATCTAACCTCTACATGGATGCAATTCTGTTTTTTTGAATTATGATAATTATAGGGCCAAGGATTTGGCAAAGCTTAGTGATTGCTATATATTGGCCTTAAAATGTAAATTTCCTTGAAACAAACTGTGCTTGTTTGAGATGAAAAATAAAGGCATAACATGACAAATCTGGAATACTTAATGGACAAATGGAAGATATTTTTAAGTAGTAATACTTTGAGTTACATACATATTTATGTGGTACCTAAATAAAAACAGCTTAGCAAGGTTATTTATATACAGAATGCTTACTCATTTCTTCTTCTATTGTACAACACACAGTGAATATAATTGTATAGCTGTTACCATCCACTGAAAGATTCACATATATGTGGGGCACCTGGGTGGCTCAGGCGCTTAAGTGTCTATCTTCGGCTCATGTCATGATCTCACGGCTGGTGAGTTCGAGCCCTGCGTTGGGCTCTGTGCTGACAGCTGGGAGCCTGGAGCCTGCTTTGGATTCTATGTCTCCCCCTCTGTCTTCCCCTCCCCTGTTTACGCTCTCTCACTCTCAAAATAAATAAACATTTGTTTAAAATTTTTTTAAAAGACACATTATTCACATATATGTAAGTGATAAATCAATCACTACATTCTACTCCTGAAACCTATACTATACTATAATGTTAACTAACTTGAATTTAAATAAAAACTTGGAAGAAAACAAACAAACAAAAAATAAAACATAAAAAGAGAGAGAGAGAGAGAGAGAGAAATATTCATACTCCCTACCTTCTCTTCATTTTCTTTGGGTCACTCTATGTCCTAATCATCATATTCTTTGTCCTTGCAACTTTTTTTATGCTCTTTAATTCCTGCAGCCAGAAAACAACTCAAATCCATCTACTTTCATATTAAGAATAAATGTATTGTCTATTTTTTGTATCCCTTAACTTCAAGCCCATGTCCTACGGCATGCCACATTTCATAACCAAATATTAACTTCAAGTAATTAACATCATCACAGAAAAAAAAAGAATTTAATATCTAAATGAATTCAACTGATCTCCTCAATAACCTTCCTCCATTTATTCCAAAACTGTAGTAATAGGCTACAATGATAAATAGTAAAGTTGAAAATGTAATGTCAGTAGGGGCACCTGGGTGGCTCAGTCAGTTGAGCATCCAACTTCGGCTCAGGTCATGATCTCATGGTTTGTAGGTTGGAGTCCCGTGTCGGGCTCTGTGCTGGCAGCTCGGAGCCTGGAGTCTGCTTCAAATTCTGTCTCCCTCTCTCTCTGCTCCTCCCCTGCTCATCCTCTGTCTCTTTCTCTCTCAAAAATAAGTAAACATTAAAAAATGTGTTTAATACAATGTCAGTAATACTAATTATAATAATATTCATTTAAATGTCCTGTTTTGCTGGATTTGTTCCAAGTATGCCTTGTCTACTAGTCTATTTAATCCCCACACCTATTATTGGTTAAAATAGGATGAACACTGGGGGTTACATGTAAGTAAAGAATCACTAAATTCTACACCTGAAACCGATTTTACCGTATGTGTTAACTATAATTTAAATAAAAACTTGGAGAAAAAAATAAAAATGAAAACAAAAAAAATCTAATTCTGTAGAAAGTATGTCCGCAGAGAAAGATCTATCTCCATACCTATTCTCTGGTACCTGTCGCGTGTTAGTGGGGAATTGACAGTGAAGGTCAGGGGATGATGCACTGCAACTGGTGTCTTTAAGAAGAAAAAGGAGAGAAGAGTAAGACTATGTGGAGAAATAAGACATAGAATGCAAATGCGGGATTCAGTACACACTAGTATACACGAAAGTATTCAAATTTAATGTTTCAATATTTGACTTAAACATGTTAAGTATTTATAAAATATTTGGAAAACTATTGCCTTGTATAATTCATATAGCATCTACGTTTCAACAGCTTAATTTATTTTATTTTATTTTAATTAATTTAAAAATTAATTAATTTAAAAATTAATTATGTTTAATTAATTTATTTTTAATTATACTAGTTATATTAATGTTATATATGTGATATTATATATATAACATAAATAACATATGTACATGTATAATGTATATAACAATATTATATATAACATATATAATATATAATGTTATATATATATGTAACATATATAACATAACATATATAATGTTATACACACACACACACACACACGCACGCACACAAAACAGTTTCAGATGTACAATACGGTAATTCAACAATTCTATACATTACTCAGTGCCCATCACCCCAAGTGTTCTCTTTCGCTCATCCCCCCACCCACCTTCCCTCTGTCAACCATCAGTTTGTTCTCTATACTTTGTTTGACTTTGTTCGTCTTTTTTTCTTTGTTTATTTATTTTGTTTTTTAAAGTCCAAAGATGAGTAAAATCATTTGTCTTTTTCTGACTTATTTCACTTACGATTATACCCTCTAGCTCCATCCATGTTGTTGTAAATGGCAAGACTTTATTTTTTAAGGCTGACTAATATTCCACTGTATATATATCTTCATCCATTCATTGTATATCTTCTTTATCCATTCATCTATTGATGGGCACTATGGTTGCCTCCATGATTTGGCCATTACAAATAATGCTGCAATAAAACATAGGGACATATGTATCTTTTTGATTTTGTGTTTTTGTATTCTTTGAGTCAATACCCGATAGTGGACTTACTGGATCATATGGAAATTTTATTTTTAACTTTTTAAGGAACCTCCATACTGTTTTCCACAGTGGCTGCACCAGTTTGCATTCCCACCGACATCTGCTTTAAAAATCATGGGATACATCTTTAAATAAAATATTTAATATAATAACATTGATTCATAAATAATGTTAATTATAGGGAGTATAATCTGAAAAAGAACACAACTCCAGCAGAAATGAATTAGTTTCCTCTACAGACATCATCTTTTCAATCAAGAACCCATCACATAAATTTCCATTCAGTACTGGAACTTTCTTTTCTACCATTCTTATTTCTTTCCTACAGCAGCCTCCCATTCTTTCCCTGTTGTAAATACACACAGACACACACACACATGCACACAGAACCCAAAATGCAATTTATTAGAGGCTGTTCACTTCTCTCTCCATTCTGAAATAATTCTAGCCACACTCAAGTTTTTAGCTATCTCAGTTCATTGAACTGTGTCAAACTTATCTTTGAAACGTAGTTAGTACCTATATGGAAATAGTGCAGCTTTGGGATCAAAATAACTTAACTCTCATTCTCTTCATAAGTCTACTAAACGCTGGTCACATTGTAATAAACCTGTTGACATGTTAATCTCCCACAGTGGACTAAGTATAATGCAGAAATAATAAAAGGAATTCACAAATAATCAATTTAATGTTATAAGTGGAATCAAAATAGCGTATTTTACCTTTGTCTGCAATTTATTAGCTGATCTAATTTTAACATTACCTAGTTTCCTGAATTAAGAACTAACCATCCTAGTTACAGCCAATACACCACCTACCTTTAGGGACTTATTCTACCTAAAAGTACTTGATTATGCCCTTAGTTGAAGCTGGCATGTGAAATACACCAACTCCAAGAAGACTGTTCTATGAGTCTCTTCAGAATGAAAGACTTCCATAAGGAATTTTCTAGAAATGATCATAGAGACCTTCTCAGAGAGACCTGGTATCTATTGATAACAGTCAGGACATTTACATAGCACATTAGCCTAACAAACACAAACAGTCTCAACAGGCTCTTCTCTCATTTATTTTAACTTGGGATACAGTGTTATACTCAGAAAAGATGTCAATTGTTTTTATGGTGACATGTATTTTGTTAGATAAGCACAGATCAAGTGTCTGCTGATTGAGGGTGATTGTTTGCCCCCCATCAACACATACACATAAAATATTACATTTAAACTCAGTGCCCCTGTCATGTCTTTTGAAATAAAATTGCTGTGAACTTTAATTCTCTTGCTCAATATCTGTTGTTTTTATATTTGTTGTTTTGAGATAAGTGCAATGAGGGAATAGATAACTTTCCTTCAGAGCCTTTGGACTGAGGTATTATAATTTTTTAATATGTCAATAAAGTGACTCCTCATAGTTTGTAAGTGTTCATAATATATTATTTTACACAACAGTACCTTGAGACTTTTCACTCACAAAGGATTAAAAGTCTAAATTCATTTTCAGTGTCAACCCTCAAAAGAAATTAGTCATAAATGTAGTTGATATTAAGGATTATTATATCCTAACTGATTTTGCAATGAAATTAGAACATATGTGAAATTTAACCTCCCATTTTTCCTACCATATATATAAAATGTGTGTAAATTGAAACAATCATCTATGAAATATTTTCATTATTGCTGCTGCATCGTATTTTATTTAATAGTTGTTGGGAAAAACAGTTAATGTACATTAACAGAATCTAGAGTTTAGCATTTTAATTTTGAAAGTCTCACAGGTCATGAATAATAGTTTAGAGATAGGCAGAGAGACATTGAAAGCTAAAGGATTAAAATGTAATTGGGAAAAATGATACAAACTTCAAAATATTAATTTGTATGTCAATAAATTAAATATAAAAGATATAAAGATAGTGAAGTATTTATCTTAGGTTACATATTTTATTTTATTTTCACAAAATATAGTTCTTCTCTTTCAAAATGATATTGATTATAATTTTTTTATAATTTAGCAATATTATTTATTCAGTGTGCATATTTCCACAATTCAGGGTGCTTTTTAAAATTATGTTTTCTTCACTTTCTCTTTTATAACCATCAAAATATATGTGAAAAACAATTCAATGCTAATGTAACAATAAGGCTACAAATCTAAACATATGTCAGAACAGAAAAGTTACAGTTCTCATGGTAACATTATATTATCAGCATTATACAGCCTGCACAATAAAATATGTATTTAGAAACCTAACTGGTAATTTAAAATACCACATGTTATATATATTAAATGAGGATAAGTTAACATCCGTAGGAGAACCTTAACTTATCTCGCTTTGTTTCAGTATGTCTTAAATTCATAACGTTTCACTATTAAAAGATCTCAGCATACTGCTATAGTCACCCTATACTTGAAATGCTTTTGCCCTTTTTCTCTGTACAGGGATTCACTTTAAAACTGAGTACAAAGGGTTGGAAATGTGTTGAGATGATATGTTTTATACATTACATTATTAGCCTCAGCATTTTTTCTAAGATAATGTTCTACTATTACCATATTTTATGGTAATATAATAACTCTATATCTGATAGAAAAACAAATTAGGTGGAAGCCGTACCATTAGAGTGTCCAGATGCAAAGCTTCCATTCTCAGATTCTAAGTAAAATATTTATGAGCTTATTTAAATAATAATGAGGTAGAATGCTCACAGTGCCATCGTTTAAGAATTATGCCACATATGTAATATTAGAGGGACTGGTAAATAGGAAACCTAGGTTTCCAGCTAAGAACCAAATTTCACGTCACACAGTTCCAACCTAGTTATTCATCTGCAAGAAACATTGAAATAAACCCAGCTAACATCTGATTTATAAAAGTGTTTATTTCTCAAATATTTGATACCTCACCTTTCATGATAATGTATGTATAAATAATTCCCATGAATATTTCAATTTTAGGTACTCTTATAAATCTACTCATATTAAAATTACTTCCTAATATCATTTCTAACATACTTGGAGTATTTTCATAAGTTCTGTCCCACATATATCTGCAAATTTGAACTACATTAAATTTATAGAGAAATAGTTATTTTTGGACTCTTAATTAGAAGGTGTTTTGATATTTGGGTTCTAAAGATATGCTGAGAGTCCAGTGAGGGGCATAGAGTTAGGGATAATAAAAGTCACCTTTTATTTTTCAATGGAATTAGGATCGAAGAATTCAGATATTTTTATCTTTGCTGAAGTCCAGTTGATTTGAACCTAAATATGCCTACCATTTTGTGTAACTTTTTTTTTCCTCCACATGAAATGATCAGGGGCATAAAAAGTTATTTTGTATTATTGGATAGAGTACATAATCATTTGATTGAAGAAAGCCAGAAGGTAAGCTATTCTCTTTCATATGTCTCAGTTACATTTACTAGAAGTACTGAATACTCAAGAGAATTAATTAAATACTGCCACTGCCTTTGCACATTATTCGTGATTCTGAGTGAGTTCAGAAATACACAAAAAAATCGATCCAATCCTTAAAATATATTTTCCCTGGAAATTAAATTATATAATACACTCATAGGAACTTGAAAACATAAGAAAAAAAATAAAAGAAAGAAAGAAAGAAAAAAAATCAGAAGAGTAAACATTCCAGTGTCTCTGAGGTCTTTGTTTTGTCAGTAGCTTATAAGTTGCTTCAAAGCTGACTTGTGTCTTATTTAAAATAATACCTGGCATTAGTAAAGTACCCCATGGTTACTCAGTAAATGCTGTTGTATGAAAATATGTGCCATAAAGTTAATCAAGTATTTTTATAATACTTTGTAAACTGTCCTGTATATTTTATTCATTATGATACAGTAAGATGCCCTATAAAATGGTCTTCAAAAACATAGTTAAGATAGTTATTAGAATCTGTATATATCATTGAATTTCTTAGATATTAAGCACTGATGTTACCATCCCAAACTTCATATCAACTTCTATGGCCAAGCTCATTTTAGATTGTGTATTAGTTTCTGAATGTTGCTGTAACAAATTACTACAAGCATAGTAGTTAAAAGCAGTAAAAAGTTATTATCTTGTAGTTCATGATATCAGAAGTCTAGCCCCCCATCTCCAATGAGTCTCCTGTGTTTTAGAGATCTTGGTTGATTTCAATAACTGACCATTTAGGCCCACTGCCTTTTTTTTTTTCTTTCTTCCTGTACTTTAAACCTCCGCTCTTAGGTTTAAATTCACGGATAAAGAAGGAGGCTGTGAAACTCTTCCTCACCCTTAACCTCAATAAAAGCAGAACCCAGGCCCATGCTCTCTCGTTTATCTCTCCCTATAACCTTGCTGTGTGGCCACAGGTGCGCCATATAATTTCTAGGACCTGTGGGTAATATATTTTTTTTAAGTTTTCTGATAGTTATTGCCAAGGATATCTGACAGTCATAGTAAGAATCACAAAGGTCATTCTAGCTACAACATTGATTATTGATAGGCTGGGACAAGCACAAAACAGCCCATTTGGAAAATCCAGAATAATCTTCTCATTTCAAGGTATTTATCACATTTGCAAAGCCCTCTTTGGCATGTAGAGGAACATATTCACATATCCCTGCATTAGGATGTTTATATCTTTGAGGATCCATCATTTGGCTTTTGACAAGTGGAAAGTGTTAAAAAAAAAAACCTGACAAAGTACAGAAAGATAGGTTAATCTGGGGTGTCTGTTTGGTGGGATTCTTCATCTTGGTAGTAATGTTCTTTTTTCTTTTTTTTATTTTAAAAAATTTTTAATGTTTTTATTTATTTTTGAGACAGAGAGAGACAGAGCATGAGCAGGGGAGGGGCAGAGAGATGGGAAGACACAGAATCTGAAGCGGGTCCAGGCTCTGAGCTGTCAGCACAGAGGCTGACGTAGGGCTCGAACTCACAGAGTGTGAGATCATGACTTGGGCTGAAGTCAGACACTTAACCGACTGAGCCATCAGGCGCCCTATAATGTTCTTATTTCTGAATTGTAATTTCTGGATTCAGAATTCGAAATTAGGCATATCAGTAAAGTGTATGGACCTTGACAAACATTGTGTAAAGTTAAGTGAGTCCAGATAGACTGACAGATAAAATCATGAATTAATGTTTCTACTTAAAATATAGCCCTAGATGCTTTTTAGAGTCTTGTAATGTTGAGTGTTTCCTCTGAGTCCTAAATGATGATTTTCAAAACAGGGTAAATAAAATAATGACTCTCGTCTGGATATAAATAGAACATGTGGTAAAGATTTGAATTAACTCATTATTAATGAGGAAATTGGCCAGTTACACCCAACCCAAGGATTCACAAATTTCTATGGAGTAAAGGAACATTCAAATAAATTACAAATGAACATGGAACTCGCTTTGCAAACAATATGGAGAAGGGACGTAAATTGTACCCCCATAAGGGAGAGTGCATTTCACATCTATAAATGTAAAATATTTACATTTCATCAGAGCTGTAAAATGGCTCAAATACAATGATTATTGAGAATGAGACAATCTGGATGGGTATGTTCTAAACAATGAATAGTTTTCCACTGGAGATAACTAATTATTATTATTTGCTCATTCCAAATTTCCTTATAAGACTAACTTGATTTCTTCTTTTGCAACTTCGCCCATGGTACCCTCTAGGGAAGGCAAGTTTTCTCTTTATTTCTAGTATCGTGAAAATTGATACAAACACATTACCATTTTTAGGAAAGCAATTCCATACCTAAGAACGGTTGGTAACCTCGTACTCTCTCTTTTGGAAAGAAGATTTGCTTTATAAAATATTAAAAGTTTGACAAGTGCTCCAATTATCGATACTTTCTAAGTGATAGAATATAGTTTAGGGGTCCTTCTTTAGAGAAACAAAACATTCTAATGCAAACACATTCTAATGATACTCATACTGGTAAGTATGATAAGGATAATTATTCTTTTCCCTGAAGTTCCTCAAGAAAAGGGATGACAGCTAGCATGTGTCTGTACTAAGTAACCTAAGCACAGAGAAAAAGCCTGGAATGTTGTAGTTGCTAAACAAATATTTGTTGAATGGAGGTAATTTCGGGACAAGTAGATTTTATTTTAAGGAACCAATATCGATTTTACTCCAGATTGTCGACAGTAATCATTTGAGAATGCAAAGTTAAAAGGTATTCTGCAGTTTGAGTTTTAAACAGTGTTAGATGACTGACCAGTTTTGTATTGGTGCATAACAAAGTACCACAAATTTATCAGCCTAAAACAGTAGGTATTTATTAGCTCATCATTCTGAGGTCGGAAATTTGGGAATGCACGGGCGCTCTGCTCAGATTGGCGCCTTGCTGAAATCAGGTATTTGATTGCAGATGGAACTCTCATTTGGGCTCAAAGCCCTCTCCAAGCTTATTCGGAAGGTCGGAGGGCTTCAGTTCCTTGCCAGACATTGGCTTCGGTTCACTCTCAGGTCCTCACTGCCAGTTTCAGGTCCTTGGCGTGTGGCTCATCCATCCACAAGCCAGTAAGGGAGAGCTTTCTGGTGTGTCAAATCTCCCTGTGCTTCATGCCTTCCACCAAAACCAAAACAAAACAAGAAACAAAACAAAACAAACAAACAAAAACAAAACCCCACAAGTCCTTTGAAGGACTGAGCTAATTTGGTCAGTCCATGGAGGACTGACCCTTTCTTACAGTCACTGTGCCATACGATATAGCCATTATCACCCACTGCCATTAAAGATACTTTTGTACCAATGTGCTTCTCCAAACACAGTAGGAAAATTTAGCATTCAGAAATCATTTGTCTGACATTCAAAGAAAATATACTGCTTTAGAAATAATGACCAGTAAATAGAGTGTCATCATTTATTGCCAACCTCAAATTTTAAAAATCTCAATTTGAAGGTATTGAATTATGTGACAGAATTTTTTACATTGTTCAAAATGCTTTTTGACTTAAAAATTTTTGGAAGTATAGTATATTTTCCTTTTCCACTGTGCATGTCTAATACTAGCACATCCTGTCATTTATTTTTTGGCCAGCTTCCTCAGAAATGAGAATGCTGAACTGTATATCAGAAATATATATACACATTGATAACCAAATTTAAGATAGTATTCATGTGCAAACCATAAGAATCTTGCATTGCTCTTCAAACACTTGTAAATACCTTACTGTGAAAGGGCACAATACATATTTTTTTCTGAATATAAGTTGCTACATTTCTTCATCCACCTCCATCTATCATCAAGGGCATTATTTTTTTGTACAATTAAAATGCAAATTTAATTGGTAACAGACTAGAGAATATCCACTCTAAAGTAATGCATCACCAATTGGAAAACTATGTCAAGCAGTATAATTTCCAAACCATGATTGCAAAATTATATTACTGAAGTCTAGGAACAAGTGGAATCTGCTTTCTTTAAGATGTATGGGAATTATAATTTTAAATGTTAATTTATCCCCAAACTGATTTGAGAATTTGAAAATGTAATGCAAGGCTGTTTAGGGAAATTGACAGTGTAATATTGTCATTTACATGTTTTTGTTGTTAACATGAGGAATATAGACATATCATGACAGGTTTGATGTGCTATAATGTAAGATAGGGACAATGATGGAAAACAGAAGGGAATTGTCTGTCTTCTATACTTTCATTGGAACATTGTTTAAAATCATCTATTTTTGCCAACTGCCAGTTTTGTGTCTCTAATGCTTAGAAAAAGTCACATTGTATTATCTTTGAATATAAGCCATCTCACGTGATTGTAGTCTTTAAATACTTCCTTTTCTTGGATCATTTAGGCACTTTTGGTTAACATTTTATATTTTGATATCCCTTTATTAAGGCATTGAACGTGGTTCAAAAATTATGCAGGTGTCAAAACAATGAATTTCTGGAGGCTATTTTTTTTCTTGTCTCTTAAAAGCCTGGTATTGTTACCGTCAACAAGAAAAGAATTACAGTGAAGCATAAAGTTGAAGTACAGTTTTTGTTCTTTATAGGTAGCTGGCAGTTCTTTTCTTAATTTACCATTGTAATAAAACAGAAATGACAATGCTTTTCCTAAAAGGGGAAAACATATTTTCTAATAGTAGATAGGCCAAAGTGGTGATATTTTTAATCACAAATCCCACTTAAACAGCATGATCCTAGATAAATGTATCAGAGTATGTTACCATGTGAGTTATCGTTTAAGCTCTCAGTAGCCTACTGTAGTGAGAGCAGATGGTTTGAGTTTATATCTTTTGTGCTTCTCGGTTATTGATGTGGATTATATGAGAAGATAATTGGCAGGGTTTTGCACATAATTGATATAAAATGCTGTTTAGGATATTCTCTGATTGGTCAAGTTTCTAGGACAGCTGGGACGGCAATCTTGGATTACATGTGGAAAAGATATAACTCTCAATCATCTGTATGCTAGCAGCAAAGTGCTGTAATGGCTTATAATTTTTCTGTGCATTTGAAAAAAGTGTAAGTAGGTTTACTCAGGAAAATTGCTTGATTCAGAGCAGAGAAACCAATAATTTAAATATATATATATATCTTTTTCCTTTATTTTTCCCTACACAGGAGGGTAGGAAAACAGGTAAAAATACAAACCAAATTTAAAGGGAAGAAAAGGAGAGTAGAATATTTTAAGACTGTATAGCACCCTGAAATTCCTCCTTAAATACCTTTCTTCAACGCAAGATTATGATGATTTCACATGTATCATATCTGTCTGGAGACTTGAAAAACACTTGGCAGAGATCTGAATAATGGCAATCTTCATAATGGTTATCTTCAGCCACCAGAATTCACATGGTAGTACCTATTCAAATAGGCAAAATGTGTATCTGGTTATCTAGTTTTTATAATGCCCACTATTCCTTTAATTAATCAACCTAAGGGTTATTCACAGGTAATATACACTGTTATCATCCAGTCTTACAAATTCTAAAATTCTGTATGACATCCAACTGGAATTTTGCCTCTCCTATTTTTCTTCTTCTTTTCAGCTACCATGTTGAATTTAGTGTACCAGTTAGTAAACACGATGTTGACTACAGATTTTAACTGTGAGGATTTCAGGAAGTCCAAACACGCACATGCAAACATACAGATAAACAGGTAAATAAATTGATGCCTTTATGCCAATGACAAAAGTTTTTAAAAAGGAATATGTTTCTGTAGGTTTGAGAGGCCATAAATGACTTCATCAAGAATAGTAAGAGACAATTTGTGTCCACTAAAGTTATGCCAGACTGACTTTACTTTCATACACTCTGTTTACTATGATAGTGCATGTAGATACATTTTAGTCAAATTTTTAAAATAATTTATAATCCTATTATAGATAACATTGGAAAAATATTACATGTATATGCTCTAGCCAGATATATTTATAGTATTATATCTGCCGTATTAAAAATGCGATGAATATCAATGTGTCATTTAGGGGCAAACCATAGAGTTCTCCTCTTGGAACTTAGCTACCAAAATGTATATAATTACTTGCATTCCTACTGCATATATCTTTCTGCCTTCCTCTAAAGCCTATTTAGTTCATCTACCTTTACTTCCACCTTCAGTATTTATTTCCCCCAGATTTTTCCTTGAAGTCAAACCTCGCTTAAACTAAATAAGCTAAATTTGTTTCAAAAAGCACACTATCCATATAGGTAGTATGCTATATCTCTCTTAATCCATCAGGCTTCAACGGTTTCTTAAGAATATTATAGGGGCGCCTGGGTGGCGCAGTCGGTTAAGCGTCCGACTTCAGCCAGGTCACGATCTCACGGTCCGTGAGTTCGAGCCCCGCGTCGGGCTCTGGGCTGATGGCTCAGAGCCTGGAGCCTGGTTCCGATTCTGTGTCTCCCTCTCTCTCTGCCCCTCCCCGTTCATGCTCTGTCTCTCTCTGTCCCAAAAATAAATAAACGTTGAAAAACAAATTAAAAAAAATAAAAATTAAAATTAAAAAAAAAAGAATATTATACATTTCCTTTATCTACTTGCTGTTTTACCATTTATCCCCCGCCAATCCCTTGCACTCTGCCCTCAGCCAGAATCTCTAGAATGCCATATTATTATTATTATTATTATTATTATTATTATTATAAGTTTTTACTTTAGATTCCAGTTAGTTAACATAGAGCATGATCTTAGTTTTGGGCGTATAGTTTAGTGATTCAACAACATCATATTCTTAATGTCTAGGCTTCCATCAAGAGTCGATAGGCATGCAAAAAAAAGGAAAAACATTAACGAATGTCTAGAAAAAATGAACTCAATGGAAACAAAATCAAATGAGTGCTGTTTGAATATATTTCTCATTCTTGTGGGACTCTTGATTAGATGCTCTGCTAAGTAACTCTCCTTACGAGAATATCCAGGGATCCAAGTTTCCTCCATTTATTTCCCTTCATACCTTCCCCAGAAATGAGAAAAATGGAGCAGTGAGGATCATGTATGCAAGGCACATACTGACTTCCTTTCACTTCCATAAGCTCGCCATTGCTCAGAAATCACTAACAGGACCAAATATAACTACAAAGAGGTTAGAAAATGTATCTTAGTCAAGTGTCTGGAAAGAACAGCGTCAAGCTTTTAAAGCATCTAACTAATTTCTGCCAAATTCTCCAACTTCTTGTCTGGCTCGTTTTCCCTTTCATTAAATCTAAAAGAGGCATTTCCTTTAATTTATATTCTAAGATTGCTCCTTTTATGCTTTTTTTTCAAAAAGGTCATCCCACCCTAGGTCTTCAAATGACACATCCATAGGGGTGTCTGGGTGGCTCAGTTGGTTAAGTGCCTGACTTTGGCTCAGGTCATGATCTCATGGTTCATGAGTTCAAACCCTGCGCTGGGCTCTGTGCTGACAGCTTAGAACCTAGAGCCTGCTTCAAGTTATGTTTCTCTCTCTCTGTCCCTCCCTTGCTCACACTCTGTCTCTCTCTCTCAAAAATAAATAAACATTAAAAAAATTTTAAATGACATGTCTATACAGATATAAATATATATATATATATATATGTATGTATTTCAACATGCACTGTATAATTTTGAGCAGACAGAAGAATAGAGAGTAATACAATTTACAAATTTAAGTAAAACAAATTCAATCAACAATTTACTGAACCTTGTGCAAATAACTTAAAGTTCGTATGCATGGATAGGCAAAATTTCTCCTAAATCTGAGCTGCCACCATTCTCTTATTTCTATTTTTGAGCTCTATCACAACTTTTCCCTATTTTCTGATACTTTCTTCACTGTATGTTCCACCTCTTCACCTGGAAAGCTATGTTGCAACTCCAGCTCAGTGTTGTTCAGAACTGAAGTCAATTTCCTTGCCTTTAGTTCCTAAACGAGATAATGTCAGATTCCTCTAATTCAAACTAAAACCATGAACATAAACGCACTCCCCTTTCCTTCTCCATTGCTAGGATAAAAGCAGGGTCACTGCAATGTGAAATGGAACATGATATCATAAGATTTTGCTATCATTTTTACCTATCATTTTATCCAAATGATTTTGACAAATCATTTATCAAAATGATTTTGCTTATCATTTTATCATTGATGCTCAGAACCCACTTCCAAAATTGTGGAATCCCAGATTTCTTTGAGAAGTCAATTGCTTTAAAATACATTGGAAGTGATACATTGATTGTGATTTATATAATACACTTTAATATGGGGTTTTTAGTTGATTGCAATTTATTTATGATTGATGAAGGTTTCATGGTTGTTAGTTCAAAATATAGTGCCATTCTCAAATAAGGTAATAGTCCCGTTCAATTCTGTTCTCCTTACATGTTATAAAAAGGAAAAGTGGACAATGTGAAGTGGAGCCAAAAAAGGGTTACCAGAAAGCTGAAAAGCTAGAAAATCAAGTAACACGAGGGGCACCAGAAGTAGCCTGTGTTATTTAACATGGCAAATAGTTCTCTTCAAATATCTCTTTGCCAAAGTGAATACAACTTATTATTGGTTCCACAAAGCAGAACCGGAATATATGATATGAAACAGCCAGAAGTGATTTTTCAGTCTGTTCGAAGAATTTTCCAACAGAGCCCTTCAGAAATAGAATGGCATGTTCATAGAAATTCTTCACCCACCCCTGAGATTATTCCTGGTATGGAAAACGAATTCAAATATTTCATCTAACAAGTCCCTCTAAACTGAAGTTTCATAATTATATGCATCTGTATCAATTCACTAAGGATGAAGTGTGTAAAGAAATACTTGAACATAAATGAAAATACCATTTTGCACCAGTGAGCTGAGGACCCTAATAATTGACATTTCTAAGTGCTTGGAAACTACCTGCAATGGAGGATGAGTAGAGAGTTCAGTGTATACACCAGAAAGAGCCAGTGGAGGGACACCAAAGTAGGAGGGGCAGCTAAGGTATAGACTCTTCAGAAGACAGTTCAGATTGAATTGCAGTTTCAATCCAGGGCGGACTGAAGGAAATCATATCTGCAAAAGGACAACATTTACTCTATTTGAAGATGTAATTGAGTGACCTGTACAGGAAACATGTTATTTTTTATTTTTTTAAACAATTTTTTAAAATGTATTTTAGAGGGAGAGAAAGAGAGCATGAGCAGGGAAAAGGCAGAGGGACAGAGAGAGAGATTCTTAAGCTCTACATTCTTTGCAGAGCCCAATGTGGGGCTCATTCCCATGAACCTGGGATCATGACCTGAGCTGAAATCGAGTCAGATGTTCAACCAGCTGAGCCACCCAGGTGCCTGCCCCAACAGAGAAACATATTATAATGGTGTGAGCCTTTGTTTGAAATATGTTATTCTCCCTATGTTTTGTTAGGTTAGGCTTTGTAACAGGAAGTCTCAGTATTTCATATTTTATACATGTGTAAGTGTGTAGCTTTGGAGTTTCTTAGGTGTTCTCCATGAAACTCATGTTACTGGATGTCTAGTGATGAAAATATCAATCTGTTCATTTTAGATAACTTCCTCTAGATAACAATTGTTAGACTAATTGCATAATATTATCCTAGGACATGTTCTATACTGGCTACACCAGGTAAACTAAAAGTTAACATCCGTTTTTTTAATATTTTTAAATTAATTCTCTAAAAATGTGAGGAATATGTCCAAGTTAGATGTAAATTTGATATAGGTATAAGTACATTAACATGACTGCTGTAAATTTATTTATTTCTGTTATGTTTACTAAATTCGTTAATTATTTATATACGAATGCACCACTATTTGTATTATTCAATTATTTTATACAATTTGGAGATATACTAGCTTATATATTAGTCAATCATCAGTGACAGTGTCTTATAAAATTCATTTTCAGTACCTGAGATATATAAAGTCTTGGATGAGTATAAGGTGATTTCACTAGAGACTGAATGAGTGATAGTATAATTGACTTTCCTACACTGACAGGTTTACTATCAAAAGTTAAAAGAAACATCATATACTTGACCTTCTGTCTCTTTTAATGTACAACATTTCAAAATCAAATCAAAATCTTTATTGTCCTCGGGGCACCTACGTGGCTCAGTCAGTTAAGTGTCTGACTTTTTTTTTTAATTTGTGTTTTTTTATGTTTATTTTATTTTGAGAGAGAGAGAGAGAGAGTGGGTAGGAGAGGGGTAGAGAGAGAGGGAGACACAGAATCTGAAGCAGGCTCCAGGCTCTAGGCTGTGAGCACAGAGCCTGAGGCGGGGCTTGAACCCGTAAACCGTGAGATCATAACCTGAGCCTAGACCAAACTCAGATGCTCCATCGACTGAGCCACCCAAGTGCCCCTTAAGTATCTGACTCTTAATCTCAGTTTACGTCGTGACCTCACAGTTCCTGAGATTAAGCCCCGCATCAGGCTCAGTGCTGAGAGTGCAGAGGCTGCTTGGGATCCTCTCTCTCCCTTTCTCTCTGCCCTCTCTGTGCTCACATGCTCTCCCTCTCTCTCTCAAAGTAAATAAATGCATTTAAAAAATCTTTAATCTCATAACATTTTTTTTCAACATGGTCATTCCTTGCTGTTCAGCTACCCTACATTATTAGTTATCACAGTAAAATGAACCTTGAGGTATTTATACCAGCATTAGATTCACCCCGCACCTGTCCTGGCCCATTCTTCCTCACTCACGTCCTTTTCTGAGTCCTGTAGTTTGTCAAAAGGTTTTATCATCTGTAACTTTCTCAGCTGCATCTTAGACCACGACTCTTCTACTGCCCAGAGTTCTCACTTGCTGCCTGCCATCTTTCAAGCTCTCCCTTTCTTGCATTTACTCAGTTCCTGAGGATTACAGAGGATGAGAGTGGCTGCGGGCTTTGCTGCATGTCTTAGGAGGAGACGTTGGGGGAGCATCTCTTAGACATAAAGCTGAAAATAGCCCTGAAATCAAAGCAGTGCATAGAGCCAAGAGTTCAGTAAGGCGACTGGGTCTGAAAAGTAGAGAATGAGGTACAACCTGGTCTTTCCCTGCAGTTGCTTATCTCTATGAGAAAGTTGATACTTTTCTTAAGATACAGCTTCAATGTTTTATCTGTCTACCAAGAGGACCATTCTGCCTGCCCATTTGAGGATTTTTTTCTTTTATGTGCTGCAATAGAACATTGTCTTGTTCATAACACAAGACTGTATATAATTTATTACAGTTCCTTATATAAGAGATTATCAACTTCATTGGAATAAAAACCCTATCTCTCTTATGTATATGTCTCTAATACTTAATATAATGACTGACAAATAAAAAAGAGTTCAGTGGATGTTTGTTGAACAAATGAATAGACAGATGCATAAAGAGCAGGGCCTCTAAGAAATATTAATGACTGACATACTGCATGAGGGAAAAGGAAGCCAGGGAGGTAAAATCATGAAGTATAAATGGACTTTGTACATTGGAATGGGTTCTGAGTTAATACTCCTGGCTGGCATTGTTGTTCGAGATTGGCTTTTATATACTGTCCATGGCATGATGGTAAAGCTATGTTCATAATGCCAGAACATGGTACATTTATTCCAAGAATATTGACTGAGCATTTATTATGTGTCAGGGCATCACGCTATGTGCAAGTATACTGCATGGAACAAAATACAGAGATGTTATCAAGGAGGCAGACAATAGTCAAGACAAGAAATAAAATCATCCTTAGAAATTGTGATAAAATCAAACAAAATTATAGTATTTCTGAACCTAGAGGATTTAAAAATAGTGCCTGGAACAGAGTAGGACCTCAATAATTATAGATTCAATGACAAGTTAATGATAGGAGAAGGGGGACATTATAAATAGTGTCCAAAGAAGTAGCATATGAGTTTAGATCAGAATGGAAGCAGGAAACAAAGAGTAGAAAAAGAAGTCAGAGAAATCAAGTTCAAAGTCACTGGCATAAGAAATAACAGTATTCTTAAAGTCCAGAAAGAAGCCATGAATACATCCCAAGAGAAGAAACACTGGTAGACATTAAACAAAGCGGAAAATAATTTCTTTACATTTTTAAAAAGCTATCTGTAGCTTTTTTAAATTTATTTTTGAGAGACAACCTGAGCAGGGAAAGGGGCAGAGAGAGAGAGAGAGAGAGGGACAGAGGATCAGAAGTGGGCTCTGTGCTGAGAGCAGGAAGCCTGATGTGGGGCTCAAATTCACCAACCATGGGATCATGACCTGAGCCAAAGCTGGATGCTTAAACCACTGAGCCAATGAGCTGCCCCATTACTTTAAAAAAAAAAAATAGCATTTATTTATTTATTTTTGAGAGAGAGTGCAAGCAGAGGAGGGATAGAGAGAGAAGGAGACACAGAATCTGAAGCAGGTTCCAGGCTCTGAGCTGTCAGTACAGAGCCTGTCACAGGGCTTGAACCCAAGGACCATGAGAACCCACGGACCATGAGATCATGACCTGAGCCGTAGTCGGATGCTTAACTGACTGAGGCATCCAGGTGCCCCACTCAAATAATGGACTGCAGAGCACAGAAGACCAAAGGATGTAAAACCCAGAGGGTAGGCTATTGGCAGTTTTAAGAAATGAAACTATTATTATTTGTTTATGGAGTGGATACCAAGGTGAGAAAACAGAAAGACATAAAAATAATGAGTCCTACATCTCACTGGTTGAGCAACTGTGAGGCTTAGGTTAATGGAGGAGTTTAACTTTAGTGCGTGTGTGTGTGCATGTGTGTGTGTGTGTGTGTGTGCACGCATGTGCACAGGTTGTTTTTGTATATGACGTGAGTTAAGATCTGTATGTCTCTCCTTATGCCAGTATCACATTGTGTTGGTTACTGTTGCTTCCTACTCAGTTTTGAAAGTAAAAAGTGTGAGTTCTAAAGTTCTTTTTCAAGATTGTTTTGGGTAGTATGGGTCTCTTGCAATTCCATATGAAATTTAGAATCAGCTTGTCAATTTTTAGAAAGAAGTCAGCTGGAATTCTGATAGCAATTGTGTTGAATCTGTAGATAGCGCGAGGAGTGACAGTCTAGCTATAAAGCTTTGTCAATTTTGTTAATCTTGTCAGGTAACCATTTTTCAGTTTTGTTGGTTTTCTTCACTGTTCTTCTGTTGTCTATTTCATACATTTCTGGTCCAATACTTATTATTCCCTCCTTCTGCTTCCTTTAGGTTTAATTTGTTCTTTGTCCAGTTCATTATGGTGGTAGTTTAAGAAATTTATATTATTCATTTCAGACATTTTTTCATGTTTAATATAGGCATTTACCTCAGTAAGATTCCCTGAAGTATGGGGGAATCCCAAATCTCTTGGCATGTTATCTCTTCATTTTTGTTCACCTCAAAATATGTTCTAATTCTTTTTTTAATATCTTCTTTGACACATTAGTTATTTAGTAGTGTTTTGTATAATTTCCACATGGCTGTAATTTTCCCTAGTTTCTCTGTTATTGTTTGCTAATTCAAACAAATGTGATCAGAGTACACACTTTCTATTATTTCTATACTTTTAAATTTCATGAGGTTTGATTTACAGTCCAGCCTATGGCCCATTCTGGAGAACATTCCTAAACATGGGCACTTGAGAAGAATGTATATTGTGCTTTTGTTTGGTAGAGTGTTCTGTAGATGTCTGTTAAGTCTAGTTTGCTGATATAATTGTTCAAGTATTCTATTCTTCTTGGCCTGCCTAGTTTTTCTATTCATTATTGAAGGAGGGATGCACTAGATTTAATAGCGTTTCCTCAAAACTCATGTGTAAACAAAACCTCAGAATGTGGCCTGACTTGGAAATCTGGTTTTTAAAGACAGAAACAAAAGAAAAAAGGCCGTGTAAAGACAACGAGATGGGAATTTTACTGCTATGAGCCAGGGAATGGCAATGATCACCAACAACCACTAAAAGGTAGGGGAGGAAGCACAGAATCTTTCCCAGTTCCCTCAGATGGAACATGGGTCTGCAGACACCTTGATTTCTGACTACCAGCCTTTGTAACTATGAGATAGAGAAAAAATGTGTGATTTAAGCCATCCAAGTTTATGGCAATTTGTTACAGCAGATTTGGGTACTAATATATAGATTTTGGTGCTGGGAAGTAAGGTATTGCTGTAGCAAATACCTAAAAATTGAAATAGGGCTTAGGATTGAGTAATGGCTAGAGGTGGAAAGAGTTTTGGAGTGCATGATAGAAAAATAGCTAAACTGCCTTGAAGATTTTCATAGAAATATAAATGTCAAAAGTGACACTGCTGAGAGCTCAGAAGGGCACAAGGAGAGCCATAGAGAAGGATCCTGCCATCTTAAAGTACACGTAGGGTGTCCTGAACTGAATGTGGTTGGAAATATGAATATATAAGGCACTTTCTGGAGGAAGTCTCAGATGGAAATGGAGAGCATGTGTTGGACACTGCATAAAAAACAACCCTGGCTACTAAGTGGTAGAAAACTTGGCAGAATTTCATCCTACTGTTGGGTGAAAAGTAAAACTTGGAAGTGATGAACGTGGAATGATGATATTCAGCTGAAGAGATTTCCACACAAAATGTGGAAGATGTGAACTATTTTCTTCTTAATGCTTACAGTAAAATGTGAAAGAAAAGAGATAAATTGATGGAGGAGCTGTTAAGTGAAGAGGAGCTGGCACTTTATGATTTGGAAAATTCTTAGCTTATCCGGGTAGTTGCTCTGGAATCAGAATCAAAGGTGTGGATGGAAAAACTTTCTGGGCACATGATGTATAAGATTCATGGATCCAACTAACCATCTCAGCAGAAGTCAGGAATAGAGATGGACTTTCCCAGAAAGCAGCTATGAAGCATCCTCCTTTGTAGAGGATGAGTCCTCTTGACATCCACAGAAGAACAAGATTTTTGAGAATATTATATAAGTAGAAATACTGTCATCTTATACTGAAGAAGACAAAGACAGGAAAATATATTTAAGGAAGGCTAGAAGATTTCTGGGATTCCATAAATAGGAAATGGGCTGCCCAGAAGGCAGGGGACCACTGGCACAGGTCAGGGCAAATTTTTGTCCGCAGGCTCTGAGGCTGGGGGACCAAGGTCTCAATGGAAACAGAGTTGGGAGCTTTACACTACAGAGGATTATTCTTGGGCCTTGAAAGCTAATGAATTTTGCCCTGCTGAATTTTGGACTTGCTCATTACCTATAACCACTCTCTTCCTTCTAATGTCTGCATTTTTTAATGGGAATGCCAATCCTATGCCCTTGTATTTTAGAATAAAATAGCCTGCCTGAAATAGCCTAGTGTTACAGGGCCACAGATGGAGATCAATTCTGTCCAGGATGGATCATACCCAAGAATCATCCATATCTGAAAAGATGATAAAATTTGGAACTTTTTGAGTTTATGTTTAGATGGGATTTGGATTGTAGAGTTGATACAGGAATGGGTTAAGGCTTTTGGAGACATTGGGCCTGTATGAATACATTTTTCAAATGGAAAAGAAATGAATTTATGTGGGGCAGAGAATGAACTCTATTGGGTTGAATAGTGTTCCCACCAAAATTCATGTCCACTCAAAACCTTACAATGTGACCTTACTTAGAGGTAAGGTCTTTGTGGATATACTTGAATGAGATTGTACCTTACTGGAAATATCAAATGGACATCAATGACTGGCACCCTATGAGAAGGTTATAGGATGTGGCCAATGTGAAGACACACAGACACAAAGGGAAGAAGAACACAGACAGATAGAAAAGGAGACTGAATTTAAGCTATTACAAGCCAAGAAATATCATGGATGGTCCACAATCAAAAGAAGCTAAAGGCAAGGAAAAATTTTTCCTTTCCTTAGTGCCTTCACAGGGAGCATGGCCCTTACATCACCTTGATTTGAGAAGGCTAGCCTGCAGAGGTGTGCAAGGATAAATGTCTTTTGTTTTAAGCCACGAGGGTTTGTGGTCATTCGTTATGGTAACCCTAGGAAATCAATCCAGAGTGTCTCCTTACTATTGTTGAATTGTCTTTTTCTCCATTCATTTGTGTCACTTTTTGTTCTATGTATTTTGATGATATTATTTGGTACATATATGCATAAAATGTTATATCTTTCGCGCATATTGACCCTTTTGTTGTAACAGTTGATTCTTTTTTTTTTTTTTTCCTTTAGGAACATTTATTTTTGTTTTAAGGTCTATTTTGTCTGATATTTGTATAGCATTCCAACTAATTATTATTGAAGTCTACTCTCTATGACCACCTTCATGGCCTCTACTGTGACCTTCTGTAGTCTCAACACTGTATTCTCAAAAAAGCATCCAGAGAGATCATTGTAAATATAAATCAGATATTACCAATCTCCTATTGTAAATCTCGTAATGCCTTAACCATTAACCCAAAGGAAAAATAAATGGCCTTAATCTGTAAGTGATACTTGTCTCAATATCATTTGCATTTCTAATATCCCTTCCTAACATTTTTTTTCCTATTTACTCTGCTCCAGCCACATCAGTCTCCCTCTGTCATCCAGATACAGAAGGCACACTTGTGGCATAAAGTCTGCGTATTTGTCCCTCCTCCCTGAAACACTCTTCTCCCATTAATCCATATGGCTGTGTCTTCAGCTCCTTCATATCTAATTTTCTCTATGTGGCCTTCTCTGACAGTTCTTTCCATTACATGAGTATAACTGCTTGTCTTTACTGCTTTACTTAATGTTTTTTAGTTATAAGTTTTCTGATATAGCATATAATTTACTTTAAAGGTTAGTTTTTTATTGCCTGACTCACAAAAGTAAAATGAGAGCCCTAAGGAGGTAGGGACCTTTATTTATAATTAATTTATCCCAGTGATTAGAGCATTGTCTGCACATAGCATATGTTCAATAAACTTTTGTTAAATTAACTCAATGATCTGCTACTATTTCTTGTCTCTGTTTCTATTTCAATATATATCACCCTTTAAAAATAAAAAAGCAACTATCCACTGTTACCATGAGTTTTAGGTCAACTCTTTCCTAGAAGTTTTTGCCTCTATTTTAATATGAAAAAATAGCAAAATTGAAGGGTGAATATGTTTCTGAAGTTTGGTATCACATATCAGTCTAACCCTTTAATTAAGAAACAAAGTAAAAGACAGAGAGGCAGAGAGAGATGGAAATATCTAGCTAATATTTTTATCTAGAGAAAGGAGGGAAACACTTTGATAGACTAGAGAGAGAGATACAAGTGTCTAGATATACAGATATTTGCTATTAATAGGTCTTTACTCACACGGAAAAATGCAATAGTTGTTCAGAAATGAAACTATATAACAAAAGAGTAAGACTTCACAAATATTAAAAAAATAAGCAATTGGGGCGCCTGGGTGGCGCAGTCAGTTAAGCGTCCGACTTCAGCCAGGTCACGATCTTGCGGTCCGTGAGTTCGAGCCCCGCGTCGGGCTCTGGGCTGATGGCTCAGAGCCTGGAGCCTGTTTCCGATTCTGTGTCTCCCTCTTTCTCTGCCCCTCCCCCGTTCATGCTCTGTCTCTCTCTGTCCCAAAAATAACTAAACGTTGAAAAAAAAAATCAGCAATAAATAAGTCATAATTGTTATAGCAGAATTAATGAAAAGCCTCTCTATATGATAAAACTGTACAAAATACACCGTTCACACTCAGGAAAAAATTTAAAGAATGACAACAGAAGATTCCTATTCACGCAAAACCATAATGATGTTCACAGGAACTTCATTACATGTATGCATTGTTAAAACATTCTGTATGTATAAAATGTCCTTATCTCTAATTCTAGAAAATAAATTTCATGTCTGTCTATATATTATCTATCTATCTATCTATCTATCTATCTATCATCTATCTACCTGTCTGTCTATCTATCTATCTATCTATCTATCTATCTATTTAGAGAAAGGAAGGAAACTCTTTGATATAGAAGTGAATAGTAGCATTTTCTAACAGGTATACATATGTTTGGGGTCAGTAGACATATTCTAAGAAATGTAATAGTTAATATTCTACCTAATTTTGATTTTCCACTTCAGAAATGTTCTCTTTCATGAGAGGAAACCTGGGAATCTCATATCAGAAAGCCTGGGCAGGTTATTCTTAATCTAACTATGTGACTAGAAGCTAGCGGAGTTTTTAATGAGGTCCAGTAATTTGTTTGTCCAAGGTCCTCAAGTTTAGTTCTTTAAGGATTTGCAACGTTTTTAGCTACTTTCATTTTATAATTATTATAGCTGGAATTTGGAGAAAGGTGTATCAGACACTGACAGCTAGATGCCACGAGAGGCGTAAGTAAACATTTTTAGATAACTGCAATCAGTGCACATTCTCTTGTCTTGGGCTTTTACATCACATTTGCAGTTAAAAAGTAAAAGCCTAGTGGGCCCAAAGCAGACAGTTTCAAGGCAGGCCTGCTGCTATTAGGAGACATTTGAAAGAATCACAAAAGAAGCAATTGTAGCGTAAAGGGCATTACAAGACTTGAAGAGACACTTTCTGTAGAACTCTGATCAGGAGTTTTTATTTCCTTCAAATGTCAGAAAAATTGATAAAACTTTTCCCAGTGCAGCAATTCAGAGGAAGAGAAGGGACTTTGAAAGCAATTGTTTTGCCTATTAGAGAACAGCTTCTTTCCTCATGTTTCTGCACACACAGGGATCTGTGCACCAACACTCAGAAACAGAAACAACTCAGACTGAAGCAATTCAACTGATACTCTCTATTCTTTAGAGTCTTAACTTTAAAAAGGGCAAACGAAGACAGATGCTTTTCTGCAATTATTATCAATCAGTCCTGACACAGAAAGTGACCCACCCAATGTAGAAGTGGTTTACATCGATCAGCAAGGTCTCTTACTGAGGTGGGACACAGAAAAGGGACAGAAACTCTTACAGAAAAATGCTGCATGAAAAGAGGATCTAAAAAAGACCAGAACGAAAGTTTCTCATGGCTACATTTAGTTAAAGCCTTAATACTTTCTTGGGGGGGGGGGGAAATTTTGATACTTAACACAAAATATCTGGTAGCTCTTAATATGATTTGGGTTCACTGCAAGTTAAGTAATTTGTATCTGTATATACTTGATTCTGCTGTGTGGGTCCTTTCGGCTTCGAATGCTGCTGTCGTTGTCAATATTACTTTTGATGTTGTGAAAGAATTGTGTCTGAACTTCATGATCTTAACTGACATTGGTAACCTTGAAATCTTAATACCCACAGAGTCCTTACTAAATGAGCTTGCATAAAGATAATTTCTGTTTCAGAATACAAACATATCATGCTTTACCATTGTTTTGGCATTATGGTACAATATATTGTCCTGTTTACTGACTTTATGCGGACACATTACTTTCAGTTAATTTCAATTAATTAATTAAGGTAATACACGGAATATGTTCTGGTTTCTGTCTCGGTTGTGTTCAGAATGGTATTCTCTGAATGACTATATGAAAGCTGTATTTTTCACTGAAAAAAAAATTCACATTAACGATGAAAATCTTACTACAAAGCCAGCAATAGGTATTCTTCAGACGTGTGTTTTATCTTTTAATTTTTGTTCTTTAAACTTCTTTACAAAACCATAATTATATGTGAACCAATGTTCTTTTATTATTTCTTCTTCCATCATGCATTTTGCATTTTATGAAATGCTTTCAGTGCATGACTTTAGACGTCCGTGTTACTATATTTAATAGATGCATCAAAATGTACATAACCATTTCCATATTTTTGGGAAATAAACATGTTCTGTGTTTTTAGTTATAAGTAAATATTTGAATACACTTTATAATCTCATACCTAATTATTTCCTTAAGATATATTTCTGGAGCTTACATATAGGAATATTTTAATTTTTTTTTCAACGTTTTTATTTATTTTTGGGACAGAGAGAGACAGAGCATGAACGGGGGAGGGGCAGAGAGAGAGAGAGGGAGACACAGAATCAGAAACAGCCTCCAGGCTCCGAGCCATCAGCCCAGAGCCTGACGCGGGGCTCGAACTCCCGGACCGCGAGATCGTGACATGGCTGAAGTCGGACACTTAACCGACTGCGCCACCCAGGCACACCTACATATAGGAATATTTTAACATATCTTGTTAGTTGCGTCTAAATTGTCTGAAAAAGGCAGAAGAGGATGGCTAATTTTAATATTCAATTTATTAGAGTAATTATATCACTCTTGCCTGAACAGTATTTGGTACGATATTAGTAAATTGTTTTCTAATTCGATAGGAGCACAGGAAATACCCTTTTATTTCCCTAATGTGATTATGTCACTTCTGGTGAGGTGAAACTTTTTTGCAGTTGATCTGATAAACAGTTGTTTGTTTATTTGGTGAACAATCGGTAATACCTTTCATTGATTTTTCTATTAGAGCATTATTTTTTTATTTTTTTAAATATATTTTTTGTCAAATTAGCTAACATACAGTGTATACAGTGTGCTCTTGGCTTCGGGAGTAGATTCCCATGATTCATCGCTTACATACAACGCCCAGTACTGATCCCAACAAGTGCCTTCCTCAGTGCCCATCACCTATTTCCCTCTCACCACCCTCCATGAGCCCTCAGTTTGTTCACTGTATTTAAGAGTCTCTTATGGTTTTCCTTCCTCTCTGTTTGAAAGTACTTTTTTTTCCCTTTCCTTCCCCCGTGGTCTTCTGTTAAGTTTCTCAAATTCCACATAGAAGTGAAAACATATATCTGTCTTTCTCTGACTGACTTACTTCACTTAGCATAATACCCTCCAGTTCCATCCACATTGCTGCAAATAGCAAGATTTCATTCTTTCTCATTGCCAAGTAGTATTCCCTTGTATGTATAAACCGCATCTTCTTTATCCATTCGTCAGTTGATGGACATTTACGCTCTTTCCATAATTTGACTATTGTTGAAAGTGCTGCTATAAATATTGTGGCACATGTGCCCCTATTAATCAGCACTCCTGTATCCTTTAGATAAATTCCTAGTAGTGATATTGCTGGGTCGTAGGGTAATTTCATTTTTAATTTTGGGGGAAACCTCCACACTGTTTTCTAGAGCAGCTTCACCAGTTGGCATTCCCATCAACACTGCAAGAGGGTTCCCATTTCTCCACATCCTCACCCACATCTGTTGTTTTCTGAGTTGTTGATTTTAACCACTCTGACAGGTGTGAGGTTGTATCTCAGCATATTTGGTTTGCATTTCCCTGATGATGAGCAATGTTGACCATTTTTTCATGTGTCTGTTTGCCATCTGGATGTCTTCTTTGGAAAAATGTCTGTTCATGTCTTCTGCCCATTTCTTCACTGGATTTTTTTTTTCAGGTGTTCAGTTTGGTTAAGTGCTTATGGATTTTGGACACTAACCCTTTATCCTCTATGTAATTTGCAAATATCTTCTCCCATTCCATTGGTGGCCTTTTAGTTTTGTTGAAAACAGGCAACAATCTCTTTGACCTCAGCTGCAGCAACTTCTTACTCGACATGTCTCCAAAGACAAGGGAAATAAAAGCACAATTGAACTATTAGAACCTTAGCAAGAGAAAAACGCTTCTGCACAGCGAAGGAAACAATATTAGAACATTATTCATTATATGATTTATTCACAGAGGCTACTTCGACTTACGTAATTAAATTTTAGCTAAGTATCTGTGCAGGTCAGTCATCACCCTGTCTTGCTGATGTACAGACATCCTTCTCCAAGACTGAAGTTGCATCTACTTCCTTTCCTTTATCTCCCTTTCCTTAATTTCTGGATCTTCCACTTGGAACACTTCCCCCATTTGAGAACAAGTCATTTTTGGCCTATGTTTTTACTCCAGTTGTTTTCTGATGACATTATTGACGTGTAATTCTTTATCATATCTGAGAATTGGTTTGGTTTAGGCTTTGAGGTAGATGGCTCCTTTTAGTTTCCCCCTTACCTTCTGCTTTGTGATTAAAGTGTTCTGTAGGAATTTTAATTTCTCACATTTATACTTTATTCCTTCAATCTGTACACACATACAGCCACCCCATTTTACTTGTTTTATAATTTTATGCATGTGTGTTTAATATTATATCAATATTACATGAGCTATTATGTATAATGTGACTTTCATCACAGGAAATTTCAAATATACCTAAAAATCAAAGAGAACAATGCAGTAAACTCCAATTGCACACCAGACCGCTTTGACAATTATTGTCATTCTCATCTTGATTTATCTATTTCCCCCATTTTTTTGTTTTCATTATTGTAGATGTTTATTTATTTTGAGAAAGAGAAAGAGAGTGCAAAGGGGGGTCAGAGAGAAATGGAGAGAATCCCAAGCAGGTTATGCAATGTCAGTGCAGAGCCTGACTCGGGGCCTGATCTCACAAGGCGTGAGATCATGACCTGAGCCAAAAGCAAGAGTCAGATGCTAAACCAACTGAACCACTCAGGTACCCCTGTTTTCATTTTAGATAGAACATTTTCTCAGTAACAGCAAAAGAAAAATTCAAACATACAGAAAAAATACAAAAGCACTTATATCCTCTACGTACATTCACCACTTGTTAATATATTTTGCTGTAATGTTTGAAAATAAGTGGCGTGAAACTTAGACACCATGGTTATTTTATTCTCACATATAATGCCATGTAGCATCCTAGAATGAAAGCTTTCTTTCATAAAACCACAAAAATTTTCCCTTCCAAGAAATTAAACATTAAAACAATATTATCTCATATCGACACCATAAATATTTTCCTAGGTGTACCCATCATGTCTTTTTAAAATCTGGTATCCATTCAAGGACGTGTTGATTTTACTATAATAATTTCAGAATCTTAATTTTTTTTTCAGATTTTTCAGAATCTATTTTTTGGAAATTCTTTTTTTATTTTTGAAGAATCTATATGATTTGCCTAAAAAATGTCATAAAAATCTCCATTTATCTGATTATTTTCATGTAAATAAATTCAAAGAAAACATTTGGCAAGACAACTAGAAGGGTGAATTGCATTACATTAAAAGGATATGTGTCAATTTGTCTTATAGGTTGAACTAAGAGTATTCACCTTAATTAAGGTGGTCTTTACCAGCTTTTTCTGGAAGTATATTACATTGCCTTCCCCTTTGGAATTTACACTTAAACTGTGTGAAGCTCTTTGAATGTCTTATTTGGCAGTAGTTGAAGTTATGAATTGCTTGAATTAATTCAGGTAGCAATTGTCTGAATCAATTAATGCACTGTTGATTACAAAATGATTATTGTCTACTTTTCTCATCCCTTCTATATTACCTGGCATTTTTCTGTGTAGGCAAATTTTCTCCACTTTCTTGTATCTCCTTCATAGTTTCCCCTGCAAAATGATGTGCTAATGGATTCTTTCTCTAGTCAAGTTTATTAAAACATAATTGCCATTATTCTTTTTGCTGGTACAGTTTCCTCAAATTTAGCCAGTGGAAGCCTTCACATTAGCTGTAGTGTCTTTTTTGATACATTTGTCTTTTGGCATCTTAATTTTAGTACCCATAAGATGCTCCAGCCTCATTTTTAACAAAATAGTTTTACATCCCCAGACAAGGCCCTGGGTGGCACAGTTGGTTAAGCATCAGACTCTTGATTTGGCTCAGGTCATGACCTCATGGTTCCTGAGTTCCAGCCTCATGTCAGTCTCTTCACTGAGAGCATGGATCCTGCTTGGAATTCTCTCTCTCCCCCTCTAGTTCTGCCTCCCCCCCCCTTCTGTCTCCCTCAAAATAAATAAACATTTAAAAAAATAATTTTTTTTACAGCCCAAGATCTATATTCAATACTTTCTTCATGGAGCTCTGGTTCCTTTTATTGGGAATGGTATTTAGATAACAAGATCTGAGTAGTACTTTTGCTTATTGCTACAGGTATGTTATTTCTTCTAGGCTCTTTCACTGGACAAAATTAAGGGAGGTATTCATTTATTTTTTTTAAAGATCATGGCTTCATACTGATTTCTCCAGTTTCAACTTAAGTTTACAGGATTTTTCTTCTTCTTCTGTCATTCCAAATATTTACCCTCTTACTGCCACAGATAAAATGCTGGTTCCTGATATCTCTCTATTTAATCATTTGTCCTATCTTACAATGTACAGAAGATGTTTCTAATCATTATAGTGATAATAATACCACAGAAGAATCTTAGTAAAAAAAAAAAGATGATGATTACTTGGCAGATTATTTGTCTAAGGTGCATACATCTGAATGCTGTGCTCAAAATGTTGCTTAAATTAATTGCATGTGGTTTGCATATAACTTTGCTGTAATTCAATACATACTGTGGTTAATTTTTTACTTTTTAATATTAAATTTTATATTTTGCTTTTTTATCCTTTTTATTTTTCAAATTATATATTATAGGCATAAAATGATGTATCCACCATCCAAGGTCCATACAGAGTGGACCCTTCTATCTAAAAACTAACAACAACAACAAAAATAGTCAATAGAGGTGAGAATGATCCCGGGAAGAAATATAGACAAAGACAGATAAACACACCAGTATTATAAATGCATGATACAACTTCAAAGCAGAGAGTGAAAAAGCGGGAACTGATTTAAATAACTTTCAAAAATCAAGTTTGACTGGACACTGAAATGCCAAAGATCGAAGGAACTGAGCCCAAACACTGTTCTGGTTCTGGTAAATGTGTTTCTCACAGAGGACAAGTTAGTAATTCTGAAGCTAGTGTTTTCATATCCCAGGGTTACATGTACTATAGATGTACATTACATATACTATAGATAATGGAAGCCAGATTTCTCAGAAAGAAGTTACAAATAAACAAGAAGGAAAGCTAGAATGAACCATACATTACTGGATTAGGGCCAGAGATATCAGCAGGAAGTCATGTTTAACAAAACCACATGTAGATAAGTGTGTACATATGCATTAGTATACTTACTTAAATCTAGCTCTTTCTGCTGAGAAGACCCACCAGCAGCAGTAAAAATAGCCATTGAAAGTAAAAGGCCACAGGGTTTCATGGAGATGGCCAATTCTGGGACTGGATGAGGGACTATACAATACGATGCTGGAACATATACCCAAAGAGAAGGGCATTGAGCTCCACCTTTTGCTGTGGGATAGTTGGGAATTGAGGTAGGGAATATCTACATAAATTATTTATATTTGTCTTTTCTTTCACATATATTTAATAATGCATGCATTTATTTTTGTCTGTGTAGAATTGTGGACATTCATTTTATTCTCTGGGTTATAATTTAATATTGTCATTATTTACTTGGGTGCTCAAATTGTATCAGATTTGGACATTTGGGGACCCTTTGGGTTTGCTGCCATGCACTTTGGCATGCCCTAGTCCCAGACAGAAAGAAGGAAATGTTTGGATCATGGGGCCAGGAATGTTTTTCTTATGGAACTTTCAAAAATGAAAGTTCCACAGGGAAGCATGAAACCGGGTTACAAGTGTCATTTCCCTCTAGTATAAAATTATTTGAGGCATAATACTTGAGTGAAAAAAAAATAACACCTTTCCAAGTTGCTTTGACTCTAAATTAATTTCTACTTAGTCTTCTTTTTTAATTGGTAAAAATTAAAGCAAATACGTCTGACATTTTACTGTAGCATTTGTTGTAGTTTTATTGAAGTACAACACACAAATAAAGTCTGTCGATAATGGAAATTGTACCAGGACGAAAATGATGAACATCTGCTCTGATATGAAAAACGAGTATTCTAATCAAATAATTTTGCTTCTTAAATAATTCATGGAAAGATACAAGATTAGAATAAGTATTCATTGGTAAACTCCAAATTCCATAAAAGCCAGTTTATTTCATTTTAAACAAAGAGGATAGAAAGTTTTAAATATAACAATGCCTACAAAATGGTGCAGCTGCTGATGGCACTACATATATCCGTGAGACAAAATTGCCAATAAAATTGTATTCCTCTCCACATTATTGGAGTTTGAAATATATTTAGGAACACTCAGTGCTAATTACAGTACATGGTGCTTTTACTAAAGTATGGGCATTTGACAAACATTCCCAATTATTCTCCTTAGGTGAAATATTTGTACAATTTGCCATCTAAAAATAGATAATATGGTATTTAAAATTGTGTTTCAAATTATGTATATGGTGATCTGTCTTTTAATTTTTTAATTGTGAAATGTAAAACATATGGTGCAGCCCACTGACTGTTAATCAACAATGTAATAAATTCTTAAAAATTGAACAGACTCGAAACCATCATTACAGTCAAGAAATAATACATTCATGATATCCCAAAGCCCTTAAAATAACTCTTCCCAATTACTCACACTCCTTTAACCCCATAGGTGACCATGCCATGATGTTTATGACAATAAACCCCTGTTTTTTTTAGCATGATATCACCTATGTCATTATACAGTACAGTATACATTTGCTGTTATTTGAGTTCAGGACATCATTAAATGGGATTTCTTTTCTGGTTGCTTTTGCTAAGCATTATGTTGTTTAAATTATTCTTGTGTGTAACTACAGATTTTTTCCCACTGCTGTATTTGTTTGCCTAGAAACATAAAGTAGAATGGAATAGAATAGAATAGAATAGAATAGAATAGAATAGAATAGAAATAAAACTAAGCTATTCCTTGTTTATGGCTAATAAGAACAAAGTTGAAACTTTTTTTTGCCTCTATTCTGAGTTTGTAATTGGACATTATTCCAGAGTATAGTTATAGAAGTGGAAATTTTGAATCAGAAGAGATACAAATCTTAAACCTTGTATAAACACCATACTGTTTTCTAAGGTAGTTGTTTCAGTGTATATTCCTATCAGTTGAAAGTCCAAGGGGTCCTACTTTATGCGAACACACACACACACACACACACACACACATATATATGTGTATATATATATATGTAAATATGTATGTATATGTATATATAATATATGCAATAGTGTATACATAATAAATATAATACAATATATAATATTATAAACATAATTTTATATATACATATATATAATATATGTAATGCAACTGTTATTGTGTGAGCCGTTCTACTGACTTTTTGAAAATAAGAGGGTCATGGGAATCCTAAATTTATAGCCAATTGGTCAGAAACACAGCTCACTTGGGTACTACCAAAGTGTAGCTAGTGTGTGAAGTACAGAAATTCTTGTTGAAGACTGTGCCCTTTTACTTGTAGGGTCTGTAGTAACTATGGGTGGTCCGTCCCAAAATGGAATTGTAGTACCCCCTGGTTAGGTTTTGAACAGAATAGTGCACCCTATTGATTGGCCAGTAGTCTCAGGATCTGACAGTCTCAGGATCTGACATGTGGTCCCTAGGGGCTACTGCAACTGAATGTAATGTAAGAATCATGGGGGTAGTAAGTTAACTTTTTAAATCAATTGCACAAGTTAAAATGAGAAGGATGTGCTTTTGAATATTTCTGTCTTATATCCTTGATAGCCTTTACTTATTTCCACAGTCCCTATCATATATTGGTTTTTTGAAAGAGCTTTCTAGATGGTCTTTATATCTCAATCCTTCCTTAAGATTCTTCTGTTGTCCCAACCTTATTTCAGTATATATTGATGTCTAACTGATTTCCCCATGTCATCCTTGCTTATAAGCAATCAGGTTGATACTTATGATTAAAACTTTTTAGTGGCTTCCATGACCTTAGAAGATGGTTAAATCACTGTCATATGACTTAAAGATCCTTCATAACGTGGATCCTACTATTTTCCAGAGTTCTTTTTCTAGACTTTCAAAGTGCAATGCTGCTACTTTGAATTTAAGTTCCTCAAATGGTCCATCTTTTCTCTTGTCAAGATAAGTGGTTTTATCTGCACAAAGCATTCTTCACTCACCTATTTTCCTAGATGTGAATGCACCAAGTAGCTTATAAATACTATGATTTTAATTTATAGCCAGGTAAACAGACAGGTGACTTTCGTTAGTAACTGCTTGAGGGGTATAGGTTTTAAATAAGCTGTACAATTAGGGAATGACCCTGAAACTTCAAGTTTCAATTTTCTGTAATTCTTTATTTGATGAATACATTGGTTTTGTGAATAAATACCTAAAATTTGAGAACTATAAGACAAATTTCAAAGTTCTCTGAAATATATCATACCAATTATTTGAATTACACTTTTACAGTAAGAAAAAAAATATCTCTAAGTTATTAGTCAGTGTTGCCAATGGGCTATTCTTGAGAGGTGTGTGTGTGTGTGTGTGTGTGTGCATGTCTGTGTGTGTGAAGAGTCTAGTAAATGTCCTCCAGATGGTACGATGGGTAGAGGGATTTGCTGCCTTTTTTTCTTATCATTAAAGCCCTGGGTATCCCTGTGGCTATGCATGAGGAAGGTATCCCTGTGGCTATGTGTGAAGTTTAAAAGCTTTATTCTTGTTTTGTAAAAGTTTCTTTTAGCATAGCAACATTCAGAGATGAATCTAAAAGCAAAATAACTTTTAAGCTTGGAGTTCTTCTATGAAGATTACTTTCTTTGGTAAAAAGAATCCCAAATAGTGTCTGAAAACAGGTCTCCATGGACACATTATAGATTTGAAAGACTTTTTTTTTCTTTTTCTTAGAAAGGCTGTTTGCAAGCCTAAATAACTAACTTTAGCGAAACAGAAAAAGAGCTCACCAACTTTGGAAAGTAAGAAAATCATCTTACGTTGTCTGCTGCCTATCTACAACTCAGCTGTCAGAATGAGAGAAATAGCACCTATGATCAAAACCACATAACTTTCTAAATACCAATCTCTAAGCATATAGCAAAAACAAACATTTTCAGCCCATCAGTTTGTCATGTTAATTTAATGATTTTTGAAGCTTTCTCGTCCTGTATTTATTCTGAATGGGTTTTTTTCCCTCTCTTTTACTAAAATAGACATCTTCTCCGTACCTGTCCAGACCCTCCTGGTCTCTTTCACCGCTTTCTTCAGTCATCACGTGAGTTGTAAACTTAACTTTATACAATATCTTACTCTGTTACCATTTCTGCAGTCCATCTTGCATCATACTTCAAGCCATCTCAGTTGACGTGAAAAGTTCTAGAAACCCACTTTGTGCCCAGGCATGCACAAACCAAAGATGGAAGTGAGGTAACTGTGCAGGGGGTAAACATTGATTAATAGGGAATGTGACCTAATAAATAAATAATTGCCTCTTCTCCATTCCCCATAAAAAGGACAATTTTAATGTTGCCTCTTTGATGGTCCCAAAGTAATAAGCAGCTAGTTGCCCACAGGGAAGTCCAGCTCACTGAGACATCATTGTCATGGCTCTCCTTCTCTCTCCCCCTCTACGCCCCCTGCCCCCACCTTTCTCTCCTACTGCCCTTATTCCCTTTCCCAAGAATCGCATCTCTCACAACACCCACCCAAATACTCTTACATATGCATTTTTTCAGTCTCTTATTTCTAATGAATTAAGCTAAAATGTCACCATTGCATCTAAGAAGTCATAAATATTTTAAGTTGTACTTATTAAATACATTGCAAACCTGTCCTGTTGTCCTATTCCAGGTGATACTAGTATCACAACTTTGGAGCCTCACCATCTGACAATGGCCTCCCTGTTTTCCTGTTTTCCTTATACACATTTTCCAGATTCTTCCATTACTGTCAATGTTTTCTCTCCAAAAAAAGCAAGCCCTACCCACATCCCTTTATCTACTGTACAGTGATTAATATCTTAGACATTTATCAAGATTCATAAAAAACTTTATAAACCAGTCAATGGCTACTTCTCTAACATAATCCTCTTACATCAATGTCCTGTTTCTTAGCACCTATATAATGTATTTGCAAATAACAAGAACTTCTAGAAAGGTAAGCATGGGTTATTTTATAAATGACGCTTTATATTCTAATAAGGAATTAAGTATTAATCAGAAGACATACGTATATATTGGCAGCATTTGCTTATATCTTTATACCATTGGCCATAGGAATATTACCCCCTTTCTAATACATTTATCATCCTCAAAACATATTCAGATATTACTTACTCTGAAAAAATAACTTTGCTCACCTCACTTGATAGTTGGATTTAACCATGTTTCTGTACTGTTCTGAACCTGATTCTCCATATGTTATATCACAAATCCTTTTTCCTTCTTTCAGATATTTGTTGAATTGAATTGTATGTGTAAACCAGAAAAGAAAAATCTTTATATTTCTCTTTTTTAGTGATAGCTCTAACATGTAATCTTTATAATTTACTCAAAAGGTTAATTCTACATCAGCCTGCAATACCTCCTAAGAGATTCCTTTCTGCATTTGGTAGCTACTTGGATAAAATGACATTTATTAAGACCTTCATTGTATATTGTGCTGAAAATTGAAGAAAAAGACAATTAAGGAAGAATCCCTTTCAGTTTTTAATACTAACACCTACGTTTAGATTTTCTATGGAAGTAATGGGGAGAGGCCACTCATACAAAAACCAATGAGAAAACATTATTGAATGCTCACAAGTAATCATGTGAGTAGTATAAACAACAAATTATTAGTATTTCAAGTGAAAGATGTATTGACTTTTATTTGTTTGGAAAGGCTTATAATTGATGAGCCGGATGGGCTGATTTATTAATGCTGAAGAATTAATTCAAAAATCCAAAATGGTACTCAAGATATGATGCACCTGTAATACTTAGTACACATTGGTATGTAAAAGATATATATAGTGCTAGAAGGTGCAGAAGAATTAAAATTGAATGGCTCAGTAATCAGTAATGAGGGTAGCTCAGTGGATTCTTAAGTATTTAACTATGATAATCTATTCAAAAAATAAGGTGAAATCAAATTTTAAATGGTGAAACACTAATGTTATCTTCTATATCAAGATTTGATTTTTTTTTACTATTTTTTTAATTTCTTGAGGTTCTGGGAAATGAAATATACAATAAAAATATTTAAAAACTCATAGACTACCTCTATTTTACAGATAGTCTGATTACATTCCAAATAAAAACCCAGTTTATAATAAAATTAATTTGAATTAATATAAAATGATAAAATATTTTTACATAAGCTAAAAATATATATCATTATTCTATTCCAAACAATATATACTTAATAATTAATATTTGAAAATAAAAAAATTTTAAGTGTATTTAATTTATTTATTTAAATTCAAGTTAGTTAATATGCAGTGTAGTATTAGTTTCAGGAGTAGAACCCAGTGATTCATCTCTTACATATAACACCCAGTGCTCATCCCAGCAAGTGCCCTCCTTATGCCGTTCACCCATCTAGCCCTTCCTCCACCCACCTCCCCTCCAGCAATGCTCGTTTGTTCTGATTTAAGAATCTCTTATGGTTTGCCTACCTCTCTGTTTTAATCTTATTTTTCTGTCCCTTCCCCTATGTTCATATGTTTTGTTTCTTAAATTCCACATATGAGTGAAATCATATGATATTTGTCTTTCTCTGACTGACTTATTTCCTTAGCATAATACCCTCTAGTTCCATCCATGTTGTTACAAGTGGCAAGATTTCATTCTTTTTCATCACTGAGTAGTATTCTATTGTGTGTATATATTATACATATATACACCACATCTTCTTAATCCATTCATCTGCTAAGGGACATTTGGGCTCTTCCCATAATTTGGCTATTGTTGATAGCTCTGCAATAAACATTGGGGTATATGTGCCCCTTCGAATCAGCATTTTTACTTCCTTTGGATAATTACCTAGTAGTGTAATTGCTGGGTCCTAGGGTAATTCTACTTTTAATTTTTTGAGGAACTTCCACCCTGTTTTCCAGAGTGGCTGCACCATTTTGCATTCCCACCAACAATGCAAGAAGTTTCTTCTTTCCTCTCATCCTCACCTACATGTGCTGTTTCCTGAGTTGTTAATTTTAGCCATTCTGACAGGTATGACATGGGATCTCATTGTGGTTTTGATTTGTATTTCCCTGATTATGAGTGATGTTGGCATCTTTTCATGTGTCTGTTTGCCATCTGGATGTCTTTGGAAAAGTGTCTGTTCATGTCTTTTGCCCATTTCTTCACTGGATTATTTGTTTTTTGGGTGTTGAGTTTGACTAGTTCTTTATAGATTTTGGATACAAACCCTTTATCTAATATGTTATTTGCAAATATCTTCTCCCATTCTGTCGGTTGCCTTTTAGTTTGGTCAATTGTTTCTTTCCCTGTGCAGAAGTTCTTTACCTTGATCAGGTCCCAATAGTTCATTTTTGCTTTTATTTCCCTTGCCTCCAGAGACATTTCTAGTGAGAAGTTGCTGCAGCCAAGATAAGAGGTTGCTGCCCAACTTCTCCTCTAGGATTTTGATGGTTTCCTGTCTCACATTTAGGTTTTTCATCCATTTTGAGGTTGTGTGTGTGTGTGTGTGTGTGTATGGTGTAAAAAAGACACTGTAGCAGACACTGATAGCTGACCACACAATTGATCACAAATCTCTTCTTCATTAATTAGCTTCCACTCTCCAGATGTAAAAAGTGGGGAATTTTGTATCTACCAAATTCTTGGGGTGGTCATGTGAGCACTATCTGCCCATTAAGATAGAGGGAGAAGTAACACTGAAAGCTTTTAGAAAGACATACCCTGTTTAATTAAAGATGTGCCCATAGGTAATATTTGTAAAATTCTTACCTAAGAAATAATTTAAAACTATCAAAAATAGATTAAATGGAATGTTCAGTAATTAAGCTCTCCCCTATTTCTTCCTTCTCCCCACTCAATTTTTCCTTTAACTGAGACCAGGTGAGGGCCTGAAATATTGAATGACAGTCATTTCTTGTACTTGTGATTATACTGATAAGCCTAATATAAAAGTTCAATATATCAAAGCTAGTGAAGTAGAAACATACAATTCAGGGTCTTGAATAGCATTGTTGGATCTACAAATCGTTTTTGATTTCATGAATCAGGGTTAAGAATAAATTTCCATGTGTTTTTATCCCGTTACCTGAGTTTTCTGTTACTCCATTTATTAACTCAACAAACATTTGTGGAGTTTAGTCAAAGGGTGGAAACATTTGATGTGAATCTGTGATGGTAGTTAAAAATAGGAAAAAATATTTCTGCATTCATGGAGCTAAGCCTGTTGCGGAAAGAAAAACCAAAACTGATAGTTGATGGAGAATCTGTCACCAAATATTAGGGGATAAGGATCTACTTCCAGCCAAGACAGCATGACTGGAATTGAACTTGCCATTCTGCTTGGAACACTTATAAATCACAAAATATATGAAACAATGATTTTTAGGCATTGGATGGGGCATGACAGTGATGCCTGAGAGACAGGAAGGAAGCATGAGAAATGAAAACATATGTTTACAACATGGCTTGTACATAAATGTTCACAACAGCTATATTGTAAAAGCCAAAGAGTGGAAAGAAAACATATTTCTCCATCAGGTGAATAGGTAAAAGATTTATGATATATCCATAAAATGCAATGCTGGTTAGTAATAAAAATGTGTTAACTATTGATATACCAAACAGCCTAGATTAATCTCAAAATAATTATAGTGAATAAAAGAAGCGAGACCAAAACCAATTATTGATGACATACCATATGATCCCATTCACATGCAGTTGGGAAATCCAAACTAATCAACAAAGGCAGAAAGGAGATTCATGGTGCCTTGAGAGGGGGAGAAAGAAGGATACCAGAATGGCATGAGGAAAATTTTGATAGTGATAGATACGGGCATGATCTCAAGTGTGGTGTTAGTATCACCAATATAATACCATCAAATCCCAAATGTCCACAAGTTCCTCAGAAGATAGTGTCTTTCTCTGTGTATCCAATGCCTAACTGCCATCAGGAGCCTCAGATTCTATTTAAAATATATTTTCAAATAATAATAGGTAGACATTATTATTTTACCCTGTGCCAAACAAGGTTTAAGGCTCTGCATGCATTATCTTTGTATGCTCCACAGTTTAGAGCAGAGTTTCTGAATCCAACTTTATATATGCTTGATATTATATAGAGTGAGAATATATTTTATATATTTATATATAAAAGACATAAGTATAAATGTATCTATAAAGATACATGCATCTATGAATATGAAGCTATGTATTATAAGAATACACACACTAATAATTAGAACTGAAATAGAAATCAGAATATAATTAAACACATAAATTTATTAGTTGATGATGAATTTGAGTTTTCTTTTCAATGGTTAAGAATACTCTATTTCATAAACTGCACTTGATACAATTGGCAAGCCATTCAGAAGATAAACATGTTGATTCAAATTTCATACCAGATATAAATGTAATTTCTAGATGAATTATATATTAAAGTATAGACATTCATAAATCATTAAAAGTGAAGGTGATTGAGTGCATAGCACAATGAAGTGATGTTGAAGAATACAATGAAGATTTAAGTGATTTTTTTTTCAAGGTCTACATTTTTAACAAAACAATCCCTGTTTATACAATTTATTCAAAACCTTTTTGGCTTCCAAGCATTTAATTTTCTGGTCCAATTATGCTGGTAAAAACATGTAAATCTTGAAACACAAACCATGCAAACATTCCTGGCATTAATGGCATTTTCTGGATAATGTGTGTGTGTGTGTGTGTGTGTGTGTGTGTAAATATAGCAATTCCTTTTAATTTTAATTTTTTTCAAGAGTTACGTATAACTCTGAAGAAAAAACATTTATAAAACATGCAATTAAATTTAGTTTAAAAACTCATAACGTGTCTCCAGATTTGGTATTTGTATTTAACTTCATTTTTCATTTTTTTAATAGTGTTCTGTCTTAGTTCATTAACATAGAATAAATGAAATTTTAAAGGAACATATTTATTTTGGTTTCCCAAAACAAGCCAAATGCAATCTGCAAATTTGTTTTGTAAATAGGGCACATTCACATCGTGCACATATTCCATATTCATATTCCTTTTAAGACATTTTACAGATGGTGAACTACCTACATACAGACAATAAGAAAAATTTAGATTTTTTTTAATAGGACACCATCACTATACTTCCGTATTGATCCTGTGCATATTTATGAGCCTCTGACAAGGTGCACAAGGGACATGTGCCATTTCTTTTCCTGCAGATTGGATTTTCATTTCTCTGAGAGCATAAAGCCATGTGTTGGCTATATTTATATGTCTGACCAAAGCAATCACATATTTTCATGTGATATATTTTTTCTGGCTTTTCCAATAGGCACTTATGTAGCATTGTCTCTCTAAAATAAATAGTATTTAATCTAATTGGACAATGTATAAATATATGTTAAATATTTTCCCAAGTAGCAGGTTAAGAAAATAAAACAGTGGGAAATATAGTAAAACAAGTTTTGTTTTTTTTTTACTTTTTTTAATGTTTATTTATTTTTGAGAGAGAGAAACAGAAAGAGAGAGAGAGAGAGAGCACAAGCCGGGGAGGGGCAGTAGGAGGGAGACACAGAATCCAAAGCAGGCTCCAGGCTCTGAGCTGTCAGCACAGAGCCCAATTTGGGGCTCGAACTCAAACTGTAAAATCATGACCTGGGTCAGAAGCTAAACCAAATGAGCTACCCAGGCACCTCTATAGTAAAACAAGTTTTATAGAAATATGATATTTGCTACCAAAGTAGTTGTTGAGATTTGAAATATCTTCACTGCATTTTGTCCGTCATTTGGCTTAAATTAAATTGGTATCTACACCACAAATATGTCTACAATCTCTGATAACTTACATCAAATCTGCTCCTTTAAGAAACTAAAAGATAGCAAAACCAAATGGATCCTTTCTGTCTTTTCCATTAGCATATATGTAAACAAAATGATAATATTTATAATATCTGTATTTTTGTAAACATAATAATTTTTACCATTTCATTTTTATCATTAAAATTGAATTTCACTGGGAATGACATTTAAAGAAAAGTACTGCCTTGTAGTAAGTTTCTTCCATCAGAATTAATGTAAGATCCAGTTGATTTCCTGGCCACATGACTCCCACGTAAACAGTGAAAACATAATGGAAGGAACTACCTTACCTTCCCAGTTACAGTCATGGTCCATTTGTAAATCATAAGCATCAGCAATTTTTACAAATGCCTTTGATAGTCTGCATACACATGTAAATGCTAGAGAAAGGAAAGGGAAACACATTTTACTTATCATAAAGCTACAGTGAGTTCTCAGTATGGCCCAGATATTCTACTGATTAATTACACTGACCTGCCCAGATGTTTGCTTGGTCTGAATAAATAAGCCTGCTATTATAGCATTACGTGGACACAATTTTAGCATGTAGGTATATTTGGACATGGATTGTTTTATGAAAACTATGTCATACAAGTGAAATGGTAAGGCATCTTTTGTCTTACTTTTAAATTAGTCAGGACTGTTTTCACTTTAATTTAAAATATTCTAAAATTATTAAAACACTTTTCTTTTACCATTTTTAATTGGAAAATAAAATATGTAAGCCACTACAGCAAATACACAAATCCATATTTGCATCAATCAAGATGCACGCCAAGTGTGATGTAAATACTTAGATCACAAAAAAATGGCAGAAGAATATCAAGGTAGCAGCATAGTTTTTGACTCTTCCCACGTCTCAAGAAAAAAATAAATAAGATGGAATATCTAGGATACCAAAAGATAAGCTCCAACAGACGTCATTCAACAGCTAGGTGCCAAGGAAGGCCCACAAAGCTCACAATAGGATGGGAATGAAAAGGTCAAAACCACACAGAGGTGAGGCAGAAGAGAGGACCTGCAGGTTTGAGCAGGTGTGCAGGGATAATGCAGGAAAGACAAAAGGGGCTTGCAAAGGCCAAGGGCAGAAGCCCCAGCATCATCCACAGGTGTTCTTCAAAACAAGAGGATCTCCTGCAGCATAGAATTCTCAGCAGCAGATCTGAGAAAAAATTGACGAACCTGGAAGAGGTGCTACAGTCCTCAAATTGTGAGTTAACACAAAACAAACAAACCAGAGTTCTCAAAGGGGTTTGTTAAAAGATCAGCAGTTTGTGGGAAATTCAAGGACCTCAAAAATACCAAAAAGAAAAACATTCATTTGGAGATAATAAACTTTTGGGGAGTGGAGGTGGGTAACTGCTAGTGGTCTGTCTAAATTTATTTAGAGTATGAACACTAGGAATAAAGATGAACCGATCGTTAACTAGTCGGGGGAGGCATCCAGAGAGAGAGCTCAGAATTCTCAAAGTGGCTACATGGAGTGAAAAACATTCCTAAGCATTTTATTCAGAATGACAACGAATTCACACAGAGGTCTGTGATTTGTATCAGACAATCTGAGATACAGGAAATTTTCTTCCTGAGAAAACTTCCTGAGACTTCCTGAGAATTCCATCTTGTAAACAAAAAGTCTGTTTTTGTGTTTTTGTGCCAAGATAATTAATTACAATTTTTGCTTGACCAAATACTTGTTCACATGTCTATCAAAATGGAATGCTTAAATATAGTAAATGGCATGATTGCTCAAACTGGTTTGGTTATTGGAGTGTTTGTATCTTTCATTGTTTGACTCCGTGAAATTCATGGGGATAAGAATGTAGTCAGATGATCCAGGTTTTTGTTTGTTTGTTTGTTTTTATTTAAATTCCAGTTAGGTAACATACAGTATAATATTATTTTCAGGTGTACAATTTAGTGATTGAACACTTACATACAACACCCAGAGCTCATCACAGCAAGTGCCCTCCTGAATCTCCATCACCTATGTAACCCATCCCCTCCACCCCCTTCCCCTCTGGTACCCACCAGTTTGTTCTCTATAGTTAATAGTCTATATCTTGGTTTGCCTCTCTCTCTTTAATATGGCTTCTGTATATAATGCCTCTATAAACATCAGGGTGCATTTATCCCTGTAAATTAGTATTTTGTATTCTTTGGGTAAATATCTAGTAGTGCAATTGCTGGACCCTAGGGTGATTCTATTTTTAACTTTTGGAGGAACCTCCGCCCTGTTCTCCAGAGTGACCTCACTGGTTGCATTCCCACCAGAGGTACAAGATGGTTCCCCTTTCTCCATATCCTCACCAACACCTGTTATTTCTTGTGGTGATTTTTGCCATTCTGACAGGTAGGAGGTGATATCTAACTGTATTTTTGATTAGCATTTCCCTGATGTTGAGTGATGTTGAGCAGATTTTCATGTGTCTGTTGGCCATCTGGTAGTCTTCTTTGTAAAAAATGTCTATTCCTGTCATCTGCCCATTTTTTTAATTGGAATATTCATTTTTTGGGTGTGGAGTTTTGTAAGTTCTTTATGTATTTTGCATACTAACCCTTTATTAGACATGTCATTTTCAAATATCTTCTCCCATTCTGTAGGTTGTCTTTTCATTTTGTTGGTTGTTTCCTTTGCTGTGCAGATGCTTTTTATATGGATAAAGTCTCAACAGTTTATTTTTGCTTTTGTTTCCCTTACCTCAAGGGACAAACCTAGAAAGAAGTTGCTACAGCCAATGTCAAAGAGGCCTGTATGTTCTCTCCTTTAGGATTTAATGTTTTCCTGTCTCACATGTAGATCTTTAAACCATTTTGAATTTGTTTTTGTGTATTTTATAAGAAACTGGTCCAGTTTTTCTTTTGCATGTGGTTGTCCAGTTTTCCCAACACCATTTGTGAAGAGACTGTTCTTTTCCCATTGTATATTCTTTCCTGCTTCATTAAAGGTTAATTGACCATAGAGCTGTGCATTCATTTCTGAGTTTTTTATTCGGTTCTCTCGATACATGTGTCTGTTTCTGCACCAGTACCATACTATTTTGATTGTTATGTCCTCGTAATATAACTTGAAGTCCGAAATGAAATTGTGATGCCTCCAGCTTGACTTTTCTTTTTCAAGGTTGTTTTGACTATTTGGGGTCTTTTTTGGTTCCATACTAATTTTAGGTTTGTTTTTTCTAGCTCTGTGAAAAATGCTGTTGGTATTTTGATATAGATTGCATTAAATGTGTAGATTGCTTTGTGGAGCATAGACATTTTATCACTATCTGTTCTTCCAATCCATGAACATGGAATGCCTTTCCATTTCTTTGTGTCATCTTAAATTTCTTTTATCAGTATTTTATAGTTTTCAGAGTACAGGTCTTTCACCTCTGTGGTTAGGTTTATTCCTGGGGGCATCTTACAGTTTTTTGTGCAGTTATAAATGGGATTGATTCCTTAATTTCTCTTTCTGCTGCATCATTGTTCTTGTGTAGAAATACAACAAATTTTTGTATGTTTATTTCATATCCTGTGACTTTATGAATTCGTGTATCAGTTCTAGCAATTTTTGGTGGAGTCTTTTGGGTTTTCTATATAGAGTATCGTGTCATCTCACAGTGAAAGTTTTACTTTCAAATAGTGAAATTTGTATTTCTTCCTTGCTGATTTGGATAACTTTTATATCCTTTGGTTGTCTGGTTGCTGTGGCTAGGACTTCCAGTACCTTGTTAAATAATAGTGGTGAGCGTGGACAGCTCTGTCTTGTCCCTGAACATGGAGAAAAAGCTCTCGGATTTTTCCCACTGAGGATGATATTAACTATGGGTTTTTTGTAGATGGCCTTTATGATTTTGAGGTATGTCCCCTTTAAGCCTACTTTGTTGAGGGTTTTTTTTTAAAGAATGGATACTGTACTTTTAAAATGCTTTTTCTGTATCTATTGAAATAATCATATTGTTTTTATCCTTTCTTTTATTAATGTGGTATATCACATTGATTGATTTGTGAATACTGAACCATCCTTGCAACCTGAGAATAAATCCCACTTGATCTTGGTCAATGACTCTCTTTTACAGTAGAGTCTTTATCTCATTTTGATATCAGTGTACCTCTGGCCTCAAAGAATGATTTTGGAAGTTTTTATTTTTGTCTTTGTTTTTTTTTCTTTTTTCTATTTTTTGGCATAATTTGAGAAGAATAGGTGTTAACTTTTCTTTAAACGTTTGGTAGAATTCACCTATGAAGCATTCTGGTCCTAAACTTTTGTTTGTTTGGGAGATTTTTGATTACTGATTCAACTTATTTGCTGATTATCATTCTGTTAAAGTTTTATATTTCTTCCTGTTTCAGGTTTGATACTTTATGTTTGTAGGAATTTATCTATTTCTTCTACATGTCCAATTTGTTGGCATATAATTTTTCATGATATTTTCTTATAATTATTTGTATTTCTGTGGTGTTGGTTGTTATTTCTCCTCTCTCATTTGTGATTTTACTTATTTGGGTTCTTTTTCTTTTGTTTTTGATAAGTCTGGCTAAGAGCTTATAAATTTTCTTATTTTTTTTCAAAGAATCATCTCCTGGCTTCATTGAAATATTCTATTGTGTTTTCAGTTTCTCTATCATTTATTTCTTTTCCAAAATTTATTATTTCCTTCCTTCTGCTGGCTTAAGGCTTTATTCATTGTTATTTTCCTAGCTCCTTTTGGTATAAGATTAGGTTGTTTATTTGAGATTTTTTGTGCTTTTTTAAGGTAGGCCTGTATTACTCCTTACTTCCCTCTTAGGACTACTTTTGTTGCATCCCAAAGATTCTGGACTATTGTGTTTTCTTTATTTTTTTAATTTTATTTATTTATTTTGAGAGGTAGAGAGAGGGCACAAGCAGAAGAGGAACAGAGAGAGAGGGAGAGAGAGAATCCTAAGCAGGTTCCATGCTCAGCACAAAGCCCAACATGGGGCTTGATGTCACAACTGTGAGATCATTACCTGAGCTGAGATCAAGAGTTGGCTGTTTAACCAACTAAGCCACCCAGGCACCCCTGGACTATTGTGTTTTCATTTGTTTCCATGTATCTTTTTTTAATTTCTTTTTTTATTTCCTGGTTTACCCAAGCATTGTTTAGTAGCATGCTGTTTAACCTCCACGTATTTGTGGTCTTTTCATATTTTATCTTATGTTAGAAAATATGCATGGTAATATTTCAATCATATATTTTTTTTGTATTTTTTAAGGTCTGATTTGTGACCTAGTACGTGATCTGTTCTGGAGAAAGTCCTGTGTTTGAAAAGAATGTGTATTCTGCTGCTTTAGGATGGAATGTTTTGAATATATCTGTTAAGTCCATCTGTTCCATTGTGTTATTCAAAGCCATTATTTTCTTGTTGATTTTCTGTTTAGATGATTTGTCCATTGATGTAAGTGGGGTGTTAAAGTCTCCTACTAGTATTGTATTATTATCAATGTGTTCCTTTATTCTTGTCATTAATTTTTTGTATGTTTGGGTACTCCCATGTTGGGTGCATACATATTTATAATTATTAAATCTTCTTTTTGGATTTTTCACTTTGTTATGATATAGTACACTTCTTCTAGATGACCCAATTTTGAGGAGTGAGAGTAAAACTGTCAGGATAGTTTCCCATGTGGAAATGGTCATCAGAATTCAAAGATAAGCAAAGTTTTGCTTTGAGAAAAAGTACCTTGGAAGTTTGAAAGTAGGGAGTTGTGCCTACTATCTAACAAACCTTCAAGAAATTTAAAGATGGTGTATCTCCTATTTGGCATTCAAAGTGGAGCTGTTACCATGGGTTAAAGTCAACATTTGTCAGTGGTCCTGGGTCAAATTTTATTAATGTTAACTTCAATGTATGTTTTAACAGTCATGTCATATTTTTATGTATTACTACCAGCAGAGTCTATGATCACTCTCTAGAACATCTGACAGATACTGAGTTATCTTATTCACAAAACTAGCCATGTGGCTAGCCAAATATTACACAGGGTGTTTTACTGTGGCTTTTAGTTTTGACAGCACAGATTGAGGAGAAATCAGTTCACCTTACTACAGAGATGAAATTGAATAAATCAAGCCTGCAACCATGACTATGTTGAAACATCACGTTTGAAGGTGAATTTCATTTAGTTGAATATGACAAGTCCATTACTGTGCAGAGTTTGAATGGTGTTGTAGTCAGTTTGGACTGCTATAACAAAATACCGTAGACTCCGTGGCTTAAACTACAGACACTTGTGTCTGACAGTTCTGGAAGCTGGGAAGTCCAAGAGCAAGAGTCAGTGGCAGGTGAGAACCCTCTTCTAGCTTGGAAATTGCCAATTTCTTATTATGTCCTTACATGTTCTGTTTTGTTTTCTTTTCTTTTTTTCCTTTTATTTATTTGTGTGTTTGTTTATTTACTTATTTACTGGTGGCATACATGCTGAGAAAGAGAAGAGAAGTTCTGGTCTTTCTTCCTTTTCTTGTAAAGACACTAATCCTACCATGGGAGCTCCACAGGCATACCTCCTCTAAACCTAAGTTTCTCCCACAGGCCGCACCTCCTAATACCTTCACACGGGGGATTAGAGCTTAAAAATAGGAGTTGGAGGGTGTCCAATATTTTTTCTGTAACAAGTCATGTCCTCCCGAGGCCATGCATTTGGAATAGAAATGTGACCTTATTTGGAAATAGGATCTTTGTAGATGTAATCACATTAAGATGAGGGCATACTGGATTAGTGTGAACCCTGATCTAATACTATTGGCCTTTTAAGAAGAGGGAAATTTGGACACAGATAGGCACAGAGGGAAGATGGTGGGAAGACACATGGAAACATACTGGGTAGAAGATCATGTGACAATGGAGGCAGAGGTGGGGATAAGGAACATCAAAGATCATTGACAATCACCAGAATCTTGAGGAAGCAAGAAAGGATTCTTCCATAGCGTTTTCAGAGGGAAAATGGTCCTGCATACACCTTAATTTCAGAATTCTAACTTCCAGAACTATGAGAGAATAAATTTCTGGTCAGTCAGCCAGTTTGTGGCACTTTGTTATGGCAACCTAGGAAACAATAAAAATTACTAAGGAAAAATGACTGCACTTCACATATGAAAAAAACAAAAATGCCAACAGTTTCTAGTAGGAACTTGGCCTAGCCTTCTTCTTACTCAGTAGCTTTTAATTTTCAGCCTTACAGTGATAAGGGACATTGACTCTTAGAAGATCAAGAAAGTCAATAAGTTGTATAACCTTAGGAAAAGAGGATTAGCTCCATTTTTCTTAGGCTTGCAGATGACAAAGAGGCCCTTGAACAATAGCTTCTGATTTAGGAATGGACTTAATAACAAGTCCAGGGATAAGAGAAGCCATCAAAATGTGGCCATGAACAGATAGGAGATACCTGGCTCTCTGTAGTCCATACTCGCTTCATAAATGGCCCTAGATCTGTTGACCACACTCGGTTTATCTTTGCTAATCAATGCCTCTTTTGCAGTTATATGAGTAAAATCAGTCAGAAAGAAAAGGTTCTTCTTGATATAAAAGCTGTGCCCCAAAGTATCTGCAGTAGCTACTACTAAAACAGAGTCACCATGGGACATTTTAAACATAGCATGTTTAGTTTTCAGAGTTAGAGTCTGCTAAATTGAAGTTTAAAGTTAGAGTACAAAATAAGAAAAAGGGATGTCTTCCTCTTGCTATGAGAAAATGGATTTAAAGGAAAAAAAATGCAGGAGACTAGGAAATGCTAGGTGTGTCCTGTTAAACTTCTTAAATGCTCTAGGCATCCATAGGATCAGAAATATATTCATCAATTAAAAAATGTTTTTTGTTTAAAAATATTGTTTTTATCCCACTCATCCAACCCTCAACATACATACACATACACACACACGTGCTACAACTTACATACAAAGAAAAAGCATTTGCAAATTTGCAATTTGGTTTTGCAATGGGTTTATCATTGGAGTTACACATTTATTCTGGCTAAAACACTAAAAAAGACTCATCTTTGGGGTACTTTTTGACCTGTTTGGGTGAGTTGTCGTCTTAGTAAATTTCTGTGATTTAGCCATTTCCAGAAGAACAATATTGAAAGTGGTGTGTATGACCTTTACTAGTTAAGATCAGTTACTTGCTCTTGAAATGCTTTGATTAAAATGATCTTAAATATGTCCTGAGTGTGGGTCATATAAAGGGACCTCTGAACATAGATATCACTGCCAACTCTGAATATTGCTGACAATGATGACTAGATTAAAACTCTTAAATTGGCCCCTTGGCCCCTGCAGTGTGAGCATGAGGTAAAGTCTAGAAACGCTCTTGCAAGCTATTAGCAGATATCTGTGAAATTTTCCAGTCCTGATGCTATCCGCTAAGTTTACCTACAGATCACAAGAATGACTCCTACGGGGAGACCAAGGCTATCATTCATCTACATGGAAAGGGACGACCTAAAGTTTACTGCACTCTAATTGTAAAACAAAAATAGAAAATAAATTTAACCGTGACCTCATTCTTTGAAACATACGTGAATCTACTATTCATACTACCATAACCCATTCCGGTTTAAATTTGGAATAGGCCCTGCCCAATTCCAGGGGATAGAATTTTTTCTCTATAGCCCATGCCTTATCTTCATCAAGATGCATTTTCTCTCTCAGTGTATTGGACAATCATCACTTCCAATTGGGTCTTTTCTTTCTTAAATATGATGCATTTTCATGAAATGCTTTCATGCACAGATCTCACAAAAAAAAATTGATATAATGTTCTCTTTTACCCTAAAGATAGATATAGTCAGATGTTATCACATAAAACTAAATTCCCTTTGATAATTCTCATTTTGAAGTGATTCTAAAGTCTTTTACACACGGGGAAAGTCATATTCCTAGAAGGTAAGACAGAAAAAAAGATCTGCAAAACTTATTTTATTCCAGTACATTTGAGAGTGAATCTCAATCTGAGTATAACCAGCTTCTCATAAGGCAGGCATCTCAGCAACCGCATCTTCCTTCACAGCAGCTCAGACCCCAGATGAAGATACTCATGTTTTTAGAATTGAACATTTTAACATTATTCAAGTACTCAGGAGGCAGGAATAAACACTTAAAAACTGCACGTTTGTTTCAACCTTCACTGATGAAAACACAAGAAGTTTTCTAAATAGAAAGATTAAGGAATTTCTTAGCCATCTGACCTTCATCCATGTCTATAACTGCAAAACACAACACATGGCAGAAATAGCACTTGACTATGATCTGTAAACCCACATGCACTGTCCTTTGTCCATATGGAATTGGGAGGTAAAAACAATTGGACTGTTTTTAATTACTCCAAAGAGTATTGCAAAATCTTGAATATTTTTCTTTGAAAGTTGTACAAATCTCCTCTGGCTATTTTTTATAAGAGTTTATCACATTCAGTGTTTCCACAGTTCATCGTCGATTTGCCAAATAGTAATCATGTCATTCTTTTCAGCTTAATTAACATTCTAATTTTATTTTCTTATACTTCTAAAGCATGAAGCTTCCAAATATGGTTTATTCTTGTCTAATCTCTAGTATTGGCAAGCAAATTTTTTTTGTATTAGCCAGCAATATAATCTAAATGTTATTTTGAATTCAAAGTGGATTGTGAGACATAAGAAACTCAGTGAAACTGTTGTTTAAACAAACTCTACATAATACATATCACTTATTATAGAGAATAATGTCAGAATTTTTATGTGCACTTGACACCCAAACAGACAATATGGGTTTCTTATTCACTTATTCATTTGTTAATTCACTCATTCATTCATTGGACATCCAAACAACACCTATTATGTGCAAGACCCTACGTTAGATTTTGGACCTAAAAAGATAAGTAAGTCAGTACTATAATGATTTCAGCTCCTGCAGAGCACTGCTTCTGCAAAAATAGTACCTTACATACACAGAGTTCTGCTTCTTTCCGGAAAGCATAGGTCCAGTAAAGGAAATTCCCACACTTAGTTTCTGATTTGCAGATAGGAAGATTACTGAATATAGAATGAGTTTCCAAGCATAGTTGTATGTCTGATGCATACACGCTAGGCATTTAGAATCCCATTGTCATACCTACCCTGCCAATCTGCAACTTTCAAGTCTCTGAGTTAGTCCAAGACTCTGAGATAAGGCATTTCTCAACTCCAGCTCTCTTTGCTCTGAGACACTTCATTCATATATCATGTGTACCTCTTGCCCTCATGCTTTCTCTTTCCACTTTGCTAGCAAACTGAAACTTCAGGAAGAGGATAGTACTGTTCTGTTTCCCTGCACATTCAAGGAATTTGTTTCAAGGATTATATAATGAACTGAGTATAGTCCTGAATGGAAGCCTGAACTTTGTCAGCTTTTATCTTTGTAACCCCAAAAGAGTGCCTGGCCCATAGTACATGCTCAGTAAATAGTTGTTGAATTACATAATAACATGTGAAAACACATAGAGCAAAATTTATTTTATGAACTTTTGAAACTTAAGTGTTTTTAAATTTATCAGTTTTGTTCATATTTTTAAATATATGTTCATTTATAGTTTCCTAACATTTATGCTTATTTATAGAAATGAGTAGCAATGGGCATTTAAAAAAATATCAAAAGCATTTTGCTTGTGTTTGTTTTTTTCAAACTATTTCTGTTTTATTCCATCTCCATTTGAAAATAATTTGATTTACAGTCATAATGTAAGAATAAGGCACTCTATTAAAATTTACTTGCAAATGTGTTATTTTCATTATAAATAATTTTTATTAGAAAATATTATATGATCTACATTTTTTTATTAAATTAGTAAATACAATCAATCTTGCCTTTTTCTAAATTCTTTTTTCAGTAATTTTTTAAAAGTTTATTCATTTACTTTGAGAGGGAGAGAGAGCAAGCATGAGCAGGGGAGGAGCAGAGAGAGAACAAAAGAGAGAGTTCCAAGTAGGCTCCGCACTGTCAGCACAGAGCCCAACATGGGGCTGGAACTCATGACCCATGAAATCATGACCTGAGCTGAAACTAAGAGCCGGCCACTTAAACCGCTGAGGCACCCAGGCATCCAGCCTTTTTCTAACTTCTACAGGTTAAAAACAAAAAAACAAAACAAAAACAAAAACAAAAAACAACGTGTTGCAAAATATCTTAAAGATCTGAGGGTGAATAAAAAATGTAATGGCACAGTTTGGGAATTACTGAAATATAACACATTTTAGCAAAAAAAAAAAACACATAGAAATAAAATACTTATTTGGTAAAGAATTGTTTATTGAATAAATATTATAGGCCAGGGAATTTTTTAAGTTCCTGGAATTTTAAGATTTGGAACATATTGTCATCCTGATTAAGGACCTTAAGGACAATGCACAGCTTTTAAAGTTTCAGTACAGTGGAAACCTGTGAGATACACAGTTTTGGGAGGAGTAGATGAGAACATATCTACCGAGTGCACTCGATTATTTGTCTTCAATGAAATCATTTTGCTCTTCTCACTGGAATCCAGTTTTCTTCTGAAACCACTCAAAGTATTACTTCACTTCTGAGTTACTGACTATGGTAGGTTGTGAGTTTACTCTAACTCATTCTTGCATAATGGAGAAAAGAAAGCAAATATGCAATTGTTTACAGAATTTTCATAAAGGCCAACAGAGATAAGACTTGTAAAGTTTCTGTGAACTTTTTTTCCTACTCCGAATACTGAAATTTTGAGGGAGTGGATTTCTCAGGACCTATGATTAATGTTTTACTGAATATGAGAGCATGATTTATATAGAAACAATATTAGAATTATTATATGATTGCCATATATCAAATTGTACAATAACACATTGGTTAGTAGTGTGAGAATACTCTTAATGTCATCATTAAAATATTTACATATTCTGAGGCACCTGGGTGGCTCAGTCAGTTAAGCATCTGACTTTGACTCAGGTCAGGATCTCACAGTTCTTGAGTTTGGGCCCTGCATCAGGCTCTGTGCTGACAGCTCAGAACCTGGAGCCTGCTTCGGATTCTGTGTCTCCCTTTCTCTCTGCGCCTCCCCAGCTCACACTCCGTCTCAATCTCTCTCAAAAATAAACAAACATTAATTTTTTTTTAAATATTTACATGTTCTTCATAGCATAGATGTGGATCAATTCATGTAGTTCTTTTCACCATGAATTTCTTTAAGTTAAATATACATAAAGTGGCATAGAATATTATTAACCAATTGTCAAATTTGTAATGACATAGAATAAAATACTAATAAAAACATTCAGAATCATTTTGTTTGTTTTGTCTGGCTAAAGTATTATCTCATTCAGTTTAAAAAAAAATAAATGAGCTACTAGTATATCAGAAAATTTTAAATAAACATCTAAACTTGTGACTTTAACTAAAACTTCAAATTATCTAGGATCCCAAGGCCTGGAAAAACCTAAAGGAGTTGAGGAATGTTGCTTTCTTAGTTTGCAATTTCAAATTTCTACCCTGACACTAAAACAGTGCATTTCTCCTTAAACCTCTCACATGGCCCTCATTTTCAATTCCTGTCTGTTTCTTGTCATGGTAGTTCAACCATTAACTATGGGTGTCTCTGATCTCTTATTGGAGGCTTTATATGTAGTATATTAGTAAAATAAGCTATTGGATTAGTTAATTAGTAATTTATAGCAATTGCAACATCATGTAATGATCTCTTCATTACCTGAATTAGTATAGTGAGAAACAAACGTAATATACTCTTTGTATGTTATTCTTATATTTGTATAGTTAATTTGTATAATTTATTTATGTCAATAATAATTTTATTTCCACTCTTCCATACACATTTGAGATTTGAGTTTCATTGCATTTATATTTCATAAACAACACTCTGCTTCAAATGGTATTAAGAGAATCATAATAGCAGCTCCCCCTGCTCCCACCCCCCACCTCCACACACACACAAAAGTAAAAGGAAGACTTGGACATTTCATTAACAGTAATTAGGACCATGAGAACTCCTTCAACATACACACTTAATATGGCTCCCAAACAGGAAGTACACTACCCTCGAGGGTGTTTTTGGTTGCCTGGACAAAGAGGTGTGGGTGTAACTGGCCTTTAGTGAACAATCAGGGAAGACAGATTGTCTGCAACTCCATGTTCATGGTAGCCAAGTGTTACCTTCTGTTCAGCAGAGCTCATGAACGCCCTGAATTTCTTAAGGCAGCCCTTTCAAACATTACCATGTTTATACATCGCCTGAAGGTCTTATTAGGTTCCAAGTTAAGACCACTTCTCAGGTGAGACCTACGTGTTTGATTCTCAGACTATGTTTTGAGTAACAAGGTGTCACTAACATACCTGAAAACTTATTTATAAATTTTTGAGCTAAGAAACTATTTCTGTTTCGGATGTAAATGCAAGTCATTTGGGGCATGGTTCTTATATAGCTGGAATTTTTCAGGAATGCAAATATCTGACACGGAAGCAAAACTGTATTTTGTTCAATTGTACCTTACCAAAGATTGTATCATTTTGCAAAAATTACATCACCACCAATGGCAATGTTCCTGCTTATGTTTCTAATAAAACATACTGTATTAGTCTGGAGGGTAGCTGCCACAACAATACTAATCCTTCATATACATGCAAGCATGTGACCATTTCTTTAGGGGTAATAGCTAGTTGTACCCATAAGTTGACAGATCGAAATTCTCATTGTTATGATAAATTCATTTTTTGTATTATAATTGTGATCATAGTGATATTTTAAACTATGTGCATATGTACATTATATTTCTATAAATTTTATTTTATAATAGGAAATGGGGTATAAAAGTATTTTCATGAAAAAGTGGGACGTTGAGTTTCACAGGGTTGAAATCTACTGTCTCATGCAGAATTTTTTCTTGTTGTTGTTCTGATTTATTGGGTTTTATCTTTTTAACTCTTTAAATAAGTGGATTTAAAATACAGTAAACCAGGGCACCTGGGTGGCTCAGTCGGTTAAGTGGCCGACTTCGGTTCGTGTCACGATCTCACCGTTCACGAGGTCGAGCCCTGTATCAGGCTCTGTGCTGACAGCTCAGAGCCTGCAGGCTGCTTCAGATTCTGTGTCTCCCTCTCTCTCTCTCCTCTGCTCATGCTCTGTCTCTGTCTCTCGCTCTCAAAAATAAATTTTAAAAAAAACTTTAAAAAAATTTAAAAAAATAAAATACAATAAACCTATCATTGTTGTTTTAAAATCGTATAATGAAGGAGTGCCTGAGTAGCTTAGTTGGTTAAGAGTCAGACTTTAGCTCAGGTCGTGTTCTCAAGCTTCCAGCCCCATGTCGGGTCCTGTGCTGACAGCTCAGAGCCTGGAGCCTGCTTCGAATTCTGTGTCTCCCTCTCTCTCCTCCCCCACCCCACTCCCCCACTGCTCACACTCTGTCTCTCTCTCTCCAAAAATAAAAAAAATAATAAAATAAAATAAATAAAAATAACAAAAACAATAAACTTTAAAACCATTTAATGAAGGGTGATTGTATCATGTATATCCAGAGAACCCCTATAAATTCTCCACCAATTAGTATGGAAATACTCCCCTAGCCTCTTCTGTAGTATCAGCATCACCTGCGGTTTTCTAGAAATGCAAGTATCTCAAACTCCACCCAGACTTACTGAGCCCTGATCTACATTTTATCAAGATCTCCAGGTAGTCTGTATGTACATTGATACTTGAGAAGCTCCTCTGTATGTTGAATACTGAGGTTCAAGCCACCTACCTGCCTCCTGGGGACGGCCACGAGCCTGTGCCCTCTGTGCATTTAGCACACCCGACCTGCAGACCTGAAGCCCAGCTGTGTGTCTTCTGCATCTTGCCTTCGTACCGTCGCCCCTTATTTCCTGAATATGAAGGAAATCTGTGGCAAGAATTATCTTCTGACATATTTGGGGAATATTGGAGATCATCGTTTCTGTCAGGGAGGAAACTTGGAGAGGGCTGAGGCGATGATGGGGTCGCGGGGCGCGCTGTCGGGGTGGGCCTAAAATGTCACATCAAAATGCAGTGAGAGGCGGACGTGCACTCCTTGCCCTCACAGGGACTCTGGGCCTGCCAGCAGCCCTTCCTTGCTCATCACTATCCCTTCTCCCAACAAACTAGGAGACAGATTCCTGACAGACCCGGAGTCGTGTTTCCTTTCTCTCTTGCAGATTTCCTCTCATAAACAAACAGCTTTTTTCTTTTTTTTCCATTTAAAATTTTGAAAACCAGTGTTTGAATAAATCTTTTCACATTTCTCCTCTCCAACTCCCTAAAATTTACTACTAACCCCGTATTACTATGTCTAAGTAAATCTAATTGCAGTCATCTCTAATCAAAAGGGGCTCTAATTCACCTTGCATTTCCTGCCTGATCCTATAGCTGCTCTTCAGAGTAAACCAATCTTTCTTAACACCTAAGACACAGAAGTGTCTCATCATGCTAAATAATGTAAAACCTTACCGCATGCATAATCCAACTGAACAAACCAAGAAGGCACTAACTTCAGCATTCCGAGATTCTTTCCCCTGTACCTTTATTATACAGGGGGAAAAAATGGGAAGAGACTGCCATCATGGAGAGCTTAAGGTAATACCCCGGCATGATCTCTGTGAAGAAGATAGGGAGAAAGTGATGTCTAGAGGGGACCATGTGCTAAAGAGGTTAATGGAGGAGAGTGTTGAAGGAAAAGGGAAGGACCGGAAGTAAGGATTCCTGACGCCATCAAATGTTCTTCCTGGAATTAGGTTTAATGTCTCGTATAAAAACTTTCATGCCGCTTGAAATCTCTTGTAGGAATGAGGAGAAGCTAATGGATAGGGCAGTATTATTTGTTCATTTTCCACTTTCTAAATTTGTTTGAGGAAAGATTTCCATCATTTCTGGGTCTTGTTTTCATTTCCATTTTTGTTTTCCTTTGCTACTCTAAATCTCTCCTGTTTAAAACCTTAGAAATAGGGGTGCCTGAGCGTCTCAGTTGATTGAGTGTCTGACTCTTGATTGCGACTCAGGTCATGATCTCAGTTTGTTGAGACTGAGCCCTGCATCAGGCTCTGCACTGATAGCATAGAGCCTGCTTGGCATTTTCTCTCTCCCTCTCTCCCCCTGCCCCTTCCCTGCTTGTGCACTCTCTTTCTCTCTCAAAACAAATAAATCAACATTTTTTTAAATAAAAAAATAAAGGGGCCTCTGAGCGGCTCAGTCGGTTAAGCGTCTGACTTTGGCTCGGGTCACGACCTCACGAACCCCGCATTGGGCTCTGGGCTGACAGCTCGGAGCCTGGAGCCCACTTCAGATTCTGTGTCTTCCTCTGTCTGCCCCTCCGTTGCTTGCACTCTGTCTCTCACATTGTCTCAAAAATAAACATTAAAAAATTTTTTTTAATTAAAAAATAAAACTTTAGAAATAAAGAGGTTTTAGCCATACTTCTAAGTAATCGTTTAACTCAAATTTCATTGAAAATGTATATGTGTTGGCAGTTCGCAGCTGTTAGTCAAACAAGTCTCACACATGCCGCCTGCAGACTAACACACACACATTGTGGCTCTGATTATGCATCTGGCGGTATAGTTTGCTCAGCTGGGCCAACCGGCACTTCTGGCCATCTAGAATCCTGCTATCAAGGAGCTAAAACACAGATGATTCAATTACCCTACCATAACTCTTAAAGAAATTCAGTGATCACTCATTATGAACAAATATAATGGGGGAAGTACATAGTCTCTTAGAATTTTAGGTTCCTCCTGTTAAAAATTTGAAGAGGCATTTTGCAACCTCAGAGGAAACTTTTGGCATCCGCATTTTTTTCAATATCCCGTTGCATTTTGTACGCCCCCTACACATTTCTTAGACCACCTGGATTTAGGCACCCTCAGGGTGACCCCTACACTTGTTAATGACACTCTACTGACATATTGCTTCCTCAAAGATACATTTTTGTTTTGGAATCTGTTTTGTTTTACTGAGTCAATCCCTGTTTGTGTTTCTGCTAATGTTATACGTGTCATGAACACGCAAACACACAGTAGGAAATCTAGCCATATTCAAAGGTATGCAGCCACGTATGACCTAAACGGAGGCACATAAATGCTTTGTCAGGGCAATTGGATTCTCCCATTCATACACCAGCTTGTGTTAGCCTGTTTGTCCTTGGAATACCTTTTTATCCTTTTGTAGACAAGACCAATAATTCATGAGAGAGCTGGGAATAGAAAATACTCCTCTCTATTCCCATCAGAGTATTCTTGCCACTAGGTTATATTGACTCCTTATACACATTAGCTGTTTTACTTGCACACTGAAACAGATCAGTATTTTTGATTGAGTTTGACATTTTGAAATTTAACTACAATAGCTTACCCTATAAACAGGAAGTGACTGTAAAACAGATGTTCTTATTTAGAGAACATGTACCAAAAGAGCAAAACACTAAATTTGTCCTTGCTGTAATTGTGTCATTTAAACCAAGAGGAACAAGTCAGAGCCCTAAGACTGAAGAAACCCTGATAGGAAAATTATGCCATCATTCAATGTTATAAGATGTCACCTGAAGAAAGAATGTGATTTAAGGTTCAACACTGTTTCCAGGTGATATGAATACCAATTTCCAAATTCTGGTATACAATTACGGAGTGAAAATCTTCCAGTATGTATGAAAGTAAAGATCTGTGCATGATTTTTAATACATTAGGGAAAAGACTCATCCTTAAACTCTGGAAACCAATTACTATATTCAAAATTTTGTGAAAATTAATTCTCTGCATTCATTAATCATTAGCTTTGTCTATGAAAGTTAGGCAGATGATTTGTTTGCTTAAAAAAGACAAAATTAGCATGAAAGCAGTCAATTCTGAAATCAAAAATTTATCAATGTATCATGAATATATGTGTTGAATGGAATATATGTGTTTTTAGAAAAAGAAAATGAGTATTTCAAAGCACTTCATCCGGAGATAACACTTATGATTACCCTGTGATGCCTTCTAAGATAATCTACACTCATCCACCACTCCTCAGAGAAGATGGGCATGAGGACCATATTAGTACTTAATGGATTAATTCACCTGGTTATAATTGCTGGGACCATTGTGGACAAATGATCCAGGTTGGGGCAAGGTATTTGGAAAAAGCATATTAACAGATTTGATCAGTTATTTATCAGAAGCTAAGTAGTATATGTGATTTTTCTTTTGGCTTTTTTTTTCTTTTTTAATTTTTTTGGTCAGACATTAGAGTGCCTTTTGGAGAAGCCATAATGACACATGACTAACTGGAACTGAGACCAGATAATGCTAATCTGTTGAGAGAGGAAATGAATCAAACACTTAAGGAGATGCTGTCATGAGAAACTCTGTAGCTCTGATGGAGATAACACACACTTGGTTCTTGCCTTTCAAGAATAAGTCCCAATGTGATGTGTCTGTACTTAATTTCCTGTTCCTAAATTATGTGGCATCTGCTCATTTCTTCCTTGCCAAAAGGAAAAGCGAAGACTAAAAATGTATTCCATTACTTAAGGCAATCTAACTGGGATATTATTTGTTGTGTTATGGCTGCAATATTCAAATTTTCTTGAGTCAACCAAATTCAGATATGTAATCTTAAAACTGTATTTCTAAATCTGACTTTGATTTTTTTACTTTGAATCTGCCTCATGTCACAGAATTTAATTTATACATGTAGGGGCTGTCAAATGGATCGTTTTTTTTTAAGATATATAAATTGAGACACCTGAACTGCCTCAGTTGGTGGAGCATAGGACTCTTGATCTCAGGACTGGAAGTGTGAGCCCCACGGGGGGTGGGGTGGGCACAGAGATTACTTTAAAAAAGAAAAAGGAAATGAAAAATATGTAAATTAATTATCGTCTAGTTCAGAAACTTTATTTTAGGTATTCCCTGATATTCTCATCTTCCCAAAGAAGATGGACCGACCAAGGTAGCCTCCCTAAGAATCTCCTTATGGAATTGCACGCATGCCAGTGATGGTGTGTGCATGGACCAGAGATCCATCATACTTCTGAATAAGATGGTTCTGGGCCAGCATCAGCCACTGATTTTCTCATCACTTTGGAAGGATGATGTCTCATAGTGGCTCATACCAGTGATTCATTCTAATTTTCTGGGTGCACACTCTGATTTCCCTGGTGTGTTTGGGTACATATTTTATCTGCCCTGCTATAGTAACATCATGATATATTTCTCTGATGTGAAGCTTCTTGAATCATGGGATGATGAAACAGGTTTCAATTATTACTAGCTTCTAAGTTCAACAGTAAACATTACACTTGTTTTTCGGGCACTTGAGAAACAGAAATAATAAGGAAAGGGATTATCAGGGGCCACCTCTCATATCTAGCTGCACCATAACCTACTTGGCTATTCTCACTGGAAAGTAAAATGGAAATTTTCCAGTGTAGTTCCTCATTCAAAATTCTCTTGTCTTGGATAATCCCTAAAATTCAGGGATTTAATTTCATAATATTTTATTAGTTACACTTACATTATCAGAATAGAGTCTTTGTTCCCAAAGAACTTGTCCTTTTTTTCTTCCTGTTTTTCTTGAACTTATTTCTAGAGAAAATACCAGAACACCATTAAGCATCAGCTAAGTAATTGAAAATATAAAAAAGAGGTATCATGAGACCAATATTGAGCTGTATACAAGAGTATAGAATTGTAACAAAACAATACATAAGTATTGACTTTTATAAAAGTATATATATATATATATATATATATATATATATATATATATATAAGCAGCCCCAATGACTAACCATCCTATCTGTGGAAAAAACTAAAGGGAGTATTTAAAAAAAAACATATTGAAAATAAAAGAAAGAGTAAGGATAGTGAGAGGAAGCTAGAAACAGCAGCTGTTGCCGTTTGTATTGAGTTAATTTTTATTAGAATAAAATGTGAACAGGAGTTTCCATTATCCTTGGAACTTCTATTTTCATAGATTTCAATAATAATCATGCCATGACCGTGGTGGCTAGTGATAGCCATTTAGTGAAATAAATCAAAACAGTACATAATCATCTTACTCGGTTTTCTGCCCCTATTCTCAAGAAATAAATTGCCTGAACATGTCACGTTATTTTTCTCTCCACCTCGCTTGTTCACCTCTCCACCCCTGCAGACATCCTGTGTTCCAAGATTATTAGAGGAAACTTAAGGCCAAAAGTTCAAAACAAGTAATTTTCATCTGTTAGGAAGGGGAAATGGATGAAATATAAAATGTGTGTTGGTGCTTTTGTATTCTTCCCTCTGACTGTTGTTGGTGATTATGTACCTTAAGTATAGCAATGGACTCACGGGATCATAAGACACTCTATACCTATAATTCATCTCATTTAAAGATATGTTATTTATGTTTCCTGTGTCTAAAAACATTAAAAAAATTTGATGCACCTCAGGTAAAAAGAAACATAAACATTATTAAAACCAGATAATCTATAATGGTAAACCAATAATTTATTGGTCTGATTATTAGTCTTTCTTGCAAGTAAATGTCCACATTTTAAACAGGTCATATCTCTAAAATATGACGGATCCACCAGATAGAGGAAAAAGTCATCCTCTGCCAAAGGGTGGTGAGGGAAACGTTATCTGAACTACACAATAATAGAAACGTGTTTTAGTAATATTCTAATAATATGATAAAATGTGGGATTTTTAAGTGTTAATTTATAGAATATTTTAATTTTAAAGAACTTTTACCCTCAGCATGTTCTTTGAAAATGCTTTATTAATAGCCAGAAGAATTAAATTTACCATAACATTAATTAAAAATTGTCAAGAGATGGGGTGCCTGGGTGACTTAGTCGGTTAAGTGTTCAACTTCTGCTCAGGTCATGATCTTGCAGTTCGTGGGTTCGAGCCCGGCGTCAGGCTCTCTGCTGACAGCACAGATCCTGGAGCCTGCTTCGGATTCTGTGTCTCCTTCTCTCTGCCCCTCCCCCACTGGTGCACGCTCTCTCTCTCTCTCTCTCTCTCTCTCTCTCTCTCTCTCTGTCTCTTCTTTCTCTCTTTCAAATAAAACATTTAAAAAATTAAAAAAAAATAGTCAAGACAGTTTGTGAGAACAGAGACATGGCATAATAAATCACACATGGCCACCTTTAAAACACTGGAAAATCATGTTTTAAGAGATAATTTCCTAAGAATACAATTCAAGATTGGTCATCATTTTGGGAATTCATTCTGTTCTTTTAAAAGATTTTATGAAAACTCTAGAACGTGCTGAGAGAATTTTAGAAAGGTTTTATTATGTAGCACCCAATTCCAACAATTTTGAACCAGTGGTGCATTTCTGTTGTTTTTTTGTACGGGCAGAGAAAAGAAACTGAATGACTTCAGGAATAAAATACCCTGAACCTTTTATCATTCACATTCAATTCCTTTTAATACATCATCCAGGGCTGATATAATTCTTCTATTATCATACACAGATTGGGAAATAAAATGCTGTAGCCTGGAAACTTCAGACAAAATCCCGAATCTGGTCAAGGTAAAGTGGGTTTAATAAATCCCAGTCTACTTACAAGTTTCAAATCTTTAAAATCCTGCATGAATTACTTCCCCATCTTACCTGGCCTCTCTTTTATTTACTTTGGAAGAAGGAGTGGATAATATGCTACCCTCTTTTCCAATTTCCTTCTCTGATTTCGTTGCATTTAGTGTGTTCCCCAGAGGCCTCTGGGAAGGCTGCTGGCAGTCATTTACATGCAGTCTTTCTCTTTGGAGGCTGTTCTCGGGAAAAGGTAATTTATTGTCTTTACTTCCTTCACAGAATGTTTTTTTTCAAAATCTCTTCTTTCTTCTTCCAGCTAGATCTTTTTGAACTTGCCCACTTTTTGTTCCATAAATCCTATCAAAGAGCAGCCAGTCCCAACAGAAGCTCCACACTGTGGAGGCTGGCTCAAAATTACAGAGATCTCTCGATGCCATAATGTTCATAATCCCAAAACCAACTATACTATTTTTCCAAAGGTGAAGTAGAATTCATGCGATCCTTGGTGACATTTATCTAGCAGACAAGAAATAGTCCGAATTTTCTTGTAAGCTTCAGGTTAAATGTGCAGTTCAGTACACACACCAAAAATTTTGAAATGCACATGAGCCCAAGACTTGTCCTTGGGGAAACCAACCAGTGCATAAACAACCAGACAACATCCACAACAAAATACTATCTCTTGGGAAAATTTGCATAGATAGATAGATAGATAGATAGATAGAGACGATGACACACATATTTATGTATATAAACACATTCTCAGTTGTCCTTATGATGTCAAATTCTCCACCACACAATGTAAGAAACTTAAGGATTCTCTTTCCCCTCCCATTTCAGCTTCATAGTCAATTTTATGAAGAAAATCATCATCATCTATAATGATGGCAAGGTCAGGGCATTTGCCATTCTACAAAGTGCTGCTGCTTCCATGGCCATATTAAAAATAACATGGTATGATACCTATAGGTAATATAAATATCAATATAATAATTGGAAATGCAAAGACTTTCCTGGAATTCTATAGAGATTGGGAATATATATATATATATATATATATATATATATATATATATATAGCTGAAAGATGATTTTGGGTTTAAGTTCTGTGCTAAATCAAACCAAATACAGCTTCTCTATTAGCATAGTCAAATTGAACTGATTTTTCAGGCTTCATGTCTATTCAGTAGAAGTATCCAGACTCTATCTCTCACTTTTACCACTAAAATCTTTCCTTTCGGTATGCTCCAAGTAAGATTCTCATTTTTGTTAATGAAAGGATTATAGAACTTTGGAAGCTTTAATACCCTCTAAGCATTGCTGTTGATCTTGAACTGCCATTCGTCTTTCAGTGTCTCCATTTTTAGTCTTGCAATAGACTCTGAACTACAGTTGAGAAACGAAAAATTGCATAAGATGTTTTAACAAAATCACCTGAGAATCAAAGTCTGTGATATCTTAACTATTGTAATCATGCCTTGGACCAAGGAAAGGAGGGTTTTTCTAATAGATTCCACATCTGTACCTTAATTTTTCCAAGTTGTAAACACACGTAGCCTTCCAAAGCTCATCTACACCAACAAATATCAAGTGTTTTGATTAAAAAAATAGCTAATGGACATATGCAAATTTTAAGAGTATCTGTATTTGGATAATCTTTAACAAATATGAAATAACATTTTCTAGCCTTGTTCCTACAAAATTTGATAGCCAGACCTGGACTGTCCAAACTTCTGGGCTTAGGATTGATTATGTGTCATGGGGAAGTTGAAATCTATTCCCCTGTTACTCTCTAGAATCACAAACTTTCTTTCCTTTATTTTTGTTCTGACATTCTAGAAAATAATGGGAGTGTCAAGAGAATTTTAGGTTTTCTGAGAAAAGAGACATTTCTTCTCTCTCACAGACATACATACACTTTACCACTTCTCTTCTCTCTCTCTCTCTCTCTCTCTCTCTCTCTCTCTCTCTCTCCCTCCCTCCCTCCCTTACATATACACCTGTACACACACACACACACACACACACACACACACACACACATATACTTTGGCAGGGATATCTTCTGAATAACTGGAATGATATCTTCCTTGCCACTTGAAGTTAGGCATGGCTATGAAACTCCCATTGGTAAATGAAAAGTAAGCAGACATAATGTGGTCATGTCTAAGTAAAAACATTTAATTGCTGATATTCTATATAAAAATTTTCTTTTCACCTAAAGTTCCAACTAGTAGTACTTTTTTATCAGCTTGAGTTTCAAAGGAGCTATCATAATCTCTGTAATACTTCCAAATAGTCATAAGAGGTTGCCATTTAATGGGGTAATTCTTCTTAGCAATTGAGCAATTGTGGGTATATACATGCTTCGTTTGTTCACTGATTCATTTATTTTGGACACAATATTAGTTATATTTTGTTTAAGTGTCTAAATTAAGAAGCTTAGAAATGAAATTCACTTTTCAAAGATAATACTAGTTTTAGCTTCAGCCATATCTCTTATTATCTGCATACATCAGTTAACTGATGAGCATTCCATATTTCTCCAAAAAGGAGAAATTTCTCCAGGGTAGACAATACATGCAGGTAACCTGTGAGTCACTGAGATAAAGTCTTTCATCATGTTGTAAGAAAATAATAATAATAAACATAAAGAGTAAAAGAGAGGGAGACAGAGAAAGAGAACTAAGTGCTAAAGCTTTGGTTCTCAACATTTAGCTGCTTCCGAATCAAGAGAGCTTGTTAAAACATAGATTGGCGGGTGTAGAAGACAGAATTCTACAATGGTTCCCAAGATTCCTGGCCCAGGTCAATGTACACCTTCTTGAACTTATTCAATTCAAACACTAATTTAGTTGCTGCTATGAAGGGATTATTGCAGAGGTAATTGAAGGCCCAAGTCAGTTGACCTTATGTGAGAGTGATCATCTAGGTGTGTTTGACCTAATATTAAATCTGGGTCTAGAGGTCAGAGACGGAGAAAGTGAGAAATCAGAAGCACTAGAAGGACATGGCCCATGACTCAGGCTTAAAGGTGGAAAGGACCACAGGTGAGGCATTAGGGTCATCTGTTGGAGCAGAGAGCAGGCCTCGGGGCTGACGACCTGAAACAACATGGGGCTGCAGTCCTGTATCTACAGGGAACTAAATTCATCCCCAAACCAGAATGAGCTTGAACGTTCATTCTTCGCCAGAGCTTCCAGACAAAAACCCAGCTCCGCCCACACCTTGATTTCAGCCCTGTGATACCATGAGCAGAAAAGCCAGTGTGCCGTAATGAATTGTGACCTACAGATCTGTGAGTGAATAAATGCATTTTGTTTTAAGTTGCTGTGTTTTGATGATTTGTTACACAGAAAGAGAAAATGAATAATTCGGCCTTTCCCCCAGAGCTTCTCATTTAGCTGCTCTGAGGTAGAGCCTGAGAATTTGTACTTCTAACAAATTTTCAGATGCTACTACTGCTTCTGCCATTCACAGTCTGAAAAAAAAAAAAACAAAAAAACAAAAAAACAGCCATCTGGAAGGGTTTGGGGCCATGAGTGTCACAAGGAAGAAAATCAAAGAACTGACAGGTGGTTGAGTTATACTGTGTGGCAATGCTTACTGAGTCCACTCAGTAGGCAATGTGGCCAGGAATCAATAAAATGTAAGTTAATAGCATAGGTGGGTTGTTTTAGGCGTTGACATTCTGGCTGAAGACACACAGTTGTCTAATCAGAAATAAGACAACATTGTTTCTTGGTTCTATTTTCATTGGTACTCTTACTATGACCATTACCATTGAGGAAACACCCAGTTTCCAATGACAGTGACATAGATGGATTGGTGGACTGATTGCTACTCTATTTGTCCTACGGTGGCACGCAGTAGAGAGAGTAAGCAAAAGAGAATTTTTGGAATGTTTAGATGATTCTACATGTAGACCCTGAGTGAATCTTCCTTTTATTTTTTATTATATAAATATTAAGGCATATGCCAAAATTGAAAGAGTAGCATAATAAACTCCCATGCACTTATAAACCACATAAACGAGCTTTAACAATGAACAACGGGGCACCTGGGTAGCTCAGTCAGTTACGCATCTGACTTCTGCTCAGGTCATGATCTCACAGTCTGTGGGTGTGAGACCTGCGTCAGGTTCTGTGTTGAGAACTCAGAGCCCGGAGCCTGCTTGGGATTCTGTGTCTCCCTCTCTCTCTGTCCCTCCCCTGCTCATGCTCTGTCTCCCTCTCTCTCTCTCTCTCTGTCTCAAAAATAATAAACATTAAAAAAAACCCAGAAACCAATGAACAACAAATGGCCAATCCTGTCCCATCCATGTCGCCATCCAATTTCTGACACCTGAGTGATTATTTTGAAGCTAATCCCATGCATATTATTTAATTAATGGCAATACATTAATTAAATAGCATATAGTAATTAGCATATACATTTCTAACCATCACATTCTACTTGATGCTTTCACAAAGTGATGAGCTATGAGGCAAAGCATATGAATAGTTTAAGGAGAACATCATAACTTTGTGGAATAAAAATTCTTCTAAATTGTAGGTGAATATCATTTTGAAAACTTATTCTTTCCATGTATCTAAAAATTGCTTTTGTTGAAAATTATGGGATACTGGCTGTTAGTGGTAACGGAAGAAACTTAAGTCAGCAGGAATTGCCTAATTATTCAATATGTAGAGAATTTATTTATTATAAGTGCCAGGAAGACCATAAGTCTCTGGAACAGTCTTGAATCTTCACAAAATCTGCTCCCATAGAATTGAGGACTTTCAGAGACCAATATATATTCATAACACACAGCCTTGGATTTTATAAGCCTGCTTGTTCTTTGTTTTAGGGCATAAAACAAATTTTACCCCAGATCACCTTTGCCAAGTAGAGCATTTTGGTAGAGACAGAATTAATTAATTAATTAATTAATTAATTAATGCATTCACATAAATATATTTGCAATTATATGTATAAAAACATACTTATTTACATTACGTGGGTGTTCATATGTAAATAAATATGTATATATTTATATCTGATCCTAGCTTCTGTCTGGCATCACCACTCAATATATTTCCTCTTGTACCTCATGTTCTAGGTTATTGGACTACCCTTTACATGCTGTATACACTTTTGTAAAATATATATGTATACATGTATATTTTATTTTAGAGAGAGAGAGAAAGGTGGGTGGAGAGGGGCAGAGGGAGAGGGAGAAGACAGAGAGAGAGAGTGAGAGAGAGAGAGAGAGAGATAATCCGAAGTACCTCCATGTTCATCACGAACCCCGTTGCAGTCTTCAATCCCACACCTCTGACCTGAACCTAAATCAAAAGGCAGACGCTCAACTGACTGAGCCGTCCAGGAGCCCCGGCTTACTTCTTTACAGAAATATTATGTATAATTCCTTGAGTCTTTGCGTGTTATATTCCCTTTGCCTGAAATATTTGCCCTTATTTTGCCCAGTTCCTTCCAAGTCTCATTTAATATTCAGCCCAAAGTTACTCTGCACCTTCTGTCCCCATTATCCTATCAACAAATAAAAAGATTCCCTGATTAATAATATCAAATAGTATTTTTATCATTTTAATTATCTTCTAACAGATAGATATTCTTCAGTCTGCAAATTCAGATAGTCAAATTGTATAGAAAGTAATCATTCCCCCAAATGTTAAATTATCAGATGGGTGAATCAATGAATATACTGAAGTTAATAGAATTTGTTAATAAAGTAATACCTTAGTTACTGACATAGACTCTATGGTCATTCAGTAAAACTTTTTTTTTTTTTCCTGCTGAACATAATCCTAGACTATATATCCTGGCTAAATTGCTACGTCAGTCCATGTGATTTGTTTTAATCTGAGCTATAGGAGTTGTGTTTTATGCCTCTAGTCATGACCAACTAAATATTTCCTATGTGGTCCTCTCTTCTCTTTCTCTTATTCAACTGCTAGCTGAATCCCAAACCCCTGGGTAACTTTAAAAGTGTACAGTTCTTTAAATATAACAGCCTCTTCTAGAATGTGTGGAGCCAGGCACCGCTCCCATCAAGTGTTACCTGGGCAAGAAACAATGTTTTCTTGTTAAAGCAGCTGGCATTAATTTAATTAATACAGAAGTTGTTTCCAGAAGCGTGATACAGAATTGAAATCCTTCAACTATGTCTCATTGTTGGTCAGGCAATGAGCTTCAAGGATATTGACAAAAGAAGTTGGAAAAAGGGAATCTCTATTATGAGGTGAGAGAACAAATGTCCAGAATGTTACCTGTGATAACTCATAAGCAAGCCACCTGCCTACTGAAACACTAGCTCTAGCAGAAGAGACTGGAAAACAGAAGTTAGTAATGCATGTGGGCAGCTATTAGGGACATTTAGCAAGGTGTTAGATGAAGAAAATGGCCTCGAGTTGTAATTGCTTTATTTGCCAGCAGAAGTAAGAGAAAATAGAGAGAAAGTACAGATATTTGAGGCCAGAGAAGATTAGCTTCTGGACCCCCCAACAATAGGAATATTTTTTTTTTATTTTTAACCTCAAAACCTCTTGGCCTTTCTTTTGAAAATAAGAATAAGGTCAGCTTCAAGGTCACCCCTAATAAACTGAGCAAGAATATCATAGAGACAAGGAAGAAGTAAGGAAAAATGAGAACAAATAAGGCACCTGGAACTGACTGAATACAAATGTTAAAAGACTAGTGGCTCAGTGGGTTAAGCGTCTGACTTCCACTCAGGTCATGATCTCATGGTTTGTGGGTTTGAGCCCCAGGTCGGGCTCTGTGCTGACAGCTCAGAGCCTGGACCCTGCTTTGGATTCTGTGTCTCCCTCTCTCTCTGCTCCTCTGTCTCTCACTCTGTCTCTCTCTTTCTCAAAAATAAAAACATTTAAAAGATGTTAAAAAGACAATTTCATTTTTAAGGGAATGTTATTGTCAAAGAAACTACAATTCCAAACTAAAAAAGATCATCTTTGACAATGTTCTGGTCTTAAAATTTTTACCAAGAGGACGTTGGTTGCAGGAGTCGTAGCCTCCCAGGAAAGCATCGTCTTCAACACTCACCTTTGCTGTGACTCTTGAGATTGGTAAGCAAAATCCTCCCAGCTTTCAGAGCCAGCACAGGGAGAGGACTGTTCAGAGGAGCTCCTTGTGGTCCAGTCACGGCCCTGTCCTTACCCCGAGTGGGGGTGTGAGAGCCACATACTGCCAGACCCTTGCCTGCTCCACAAGATTTCATATCAACACTGATGGCCCAGCTTCTCCTGATCTGTCCCTTCTGTGAATCAGAGCTTTCATTGTTGCTGTTGTACCTTTTCTCACAGAAGGTTTCAGAGAAATTGTCTTTTTAGTTTACAGGTCTCCATAGCTCAAAAAACAATGTGTACTCTTGAGTTTGTCGTGGCTGAATGAGATTGGGGACTGTCTCCCTCGGAGAGCAGGTGAGTGCTGTGTTGAGGCAAAACAATTAAACAGCTACTTGGTGAACAGAAGAGCCCTCCGTGACAGGGAAGGACTGGATGCTTACGTGTCTTTACCTTTTGGACACAGAATTACACCGTATTTTTCATCCTCTTTTTTTCATGGGTCCTTATGACTAAATTCTGTCCGTGGATTACGAGAGGATGTTGTATTCCACTTTTAGTTAAAATGCCTCCCCCCCACATATACACACAAAATGAAATGAAATGAAATGAAGTAATAAAACAAAATGAAACAATAAAATAAAAAGGGCACTAAAAAATTTTCATGCTGTCATCTATCCATTTGTTCCTGGTCAGCTGACTGGTGTTAACACCCAGAGTCACCTTGGAAGCTCTGTGACAATGGCAGCTTCCTGTCAGCTTAGGTTTCTGACAGGACCTGGGAGAAGACGTTGCCTCCCGCACATCTCCCGACAGCCTCCCTCAACACACACTAGAGTCGACTTTGAGCAAGAAAGAGATTTTATTATGTTAATTCACTGAGATTTGGGGATTTAGCTAGTACAGCACCTAGCGTCGTTTTAACTAATAGTAACCTTCAATTAAAGCCCAGATTTAGTGTCTAACTCTGACAGAACTCAATAAACATATATAATCTCCCAAATGCCATTTTATAGGCTTCCAAAAATTCCACTTTCATACATTTCAGTTCTCTTTCTACTTAAAATGCATATACATTTCTCACACTACAAAATATCACTGTCTTTCCTGCCGATCTGACCCGGGGATCTTACTTATGCCAGCCTCCTCTCCAAGCTGCCTACATCAATGTATTTACCCGAGGGCACTTTCTTATAACTGCTTTTTTAGCTCCAAAAGGAGAATTTCTGTTTTTCCTGCTTTGAAAAGGATAGCCCTGATTAGCTCTTCTCGGTTTCCCACATTGCCCTAGGAATCCACCAAGGAGGTGGCTACAAGACTCTATAAACTACATTAACATTTTCTCATAGATGCGTATTTTTTTAAGTTCATGTACTTATTTTGGGAGAGACAGAGTGCACAAGCAAATGGGGGAGGGGAAGAGAGAGAGGGAGAGAGAGAACCCCAAGCAGGCTCTACACTGTCAGCATAGAGCCCCACGATGTGGGGCTCGAACCCAAGAACCGAGAGATCATGACATGAACCCAACTCAAGAGTCAGATGCTTAGCCAACTGAACCACCCAGATGCCCCGAGAATATGTATTTTTTATATACACCTAGAATTCTGGGTCACAGGAGACGCAGTGGCTATTGGTCGCATTTTACTAACAAGTAAAAGCCTGGGAGCTGACCCGCAGATTATGCTGGTGCACGGCTGACCTGGTCTTCACATTCCTACCTCCCATGCTTCCAGACTCAGCACAGCACTATCAGCTCTTCACGTAGCACAACAGATCGCTCGTGCTTTCTTTTCTTTTACCTTTACTCCTGAGATCTGAAAAAGCATGTTATACTCTGCATATGTTTCAGCATCTCTCCTAGTTTCTCAGACATCAGGGGCTCTGGTAAAAAAAACCCAAAAACAACTGATTGGAGAATTGTTTCCAGGCCTCATGTCACTTATTCATTCATTCGTTCATTTTCTTCTGAGAGGAGTGACTCTTGGCCGTCCTGGGCATTCACAGCTGTCTCCTTTCTTGGAAGTCGATTTATGCCTCACACAAGGCTCACGACGTACAAGGCTCACTACATGAAATTTCCTGTCTGTATTCCAGATGCAAGGAGACAGCATTAGGAAAGGAGTTGCACTTCGACGCGGTTTGTGTTAAGTGTGTACCTAACTTAGGTTGGAAGAAACCTAAGGAAACCTAAGGAAACCTTGGAAGAAAAAATGTAGAAAATTTCCCTTTACCTGCTTACTCTTTTTTTTTAAGTGTATTTATTTTGAGAGAGAGACAGCATGAGTGGGGAGGGGCAGAGAGAGAGGGAGAGAGAGAATTGTAAGCAGACTCCATGCTGTCAGCACAGAGCCTGACTCTGGGCTCAAACTCACGAAACAGAGAGATCACGACCTGAGCTGAAACCAAGAGTAGGGCACTTAACCGACTGAGTCACCCAGGCGCCCCTTTGCTTGATTACTGAATGCAAATATCTATAAAAGTAGGCAGTCTAGGGTCAGCATTTTTTAAAAATGTCTATTTATTTTTGGAGGGAGAGAGAGAGAGAGAGCTCCCTAGCAAGAGCAGCGGAGGGGAAGAGAGAGAGGAAGACACAGAATCTGAAGCAGGCTCCGGGCTCCCAGCTGTCAGCACAGAGCCCAACGCGGGGCTGGAACTCACCCCGGGGAGATCACGACCTGAGCTGGTCTGACGTTTCCACCCAGGAGCCCTAGCCTTTATCAGTATTACAAAATGACACACACATTCTAATTGGAAGGCTTGTTATTTCTTCTAGTCGCCTTCCTCACTGATTATTTGTCATGGATCGTATCTTGTAAATACTTAAACATATTTTGTCTATTTATCACATGTCTGGGTTTATGTGTTTAGTGGGAGAGGGGGTAACACTTCCACCTTTGCAGGACTGATTGCATTATTAAATGAGAAACACCTGGGGAAAGGATATTTTAAGAATGCAGTGATCTAATGTGTTGTTGAATGGTTTTCCAATACACAAAGAGAAGTGTTTAGTTAAATTTTCAGAATCGTTAAAAGGGAAAAGAGAAAATAATAAAAAATAATAGCGTCATAATTAGATTAGACTGGAGAAATCATGTGGGAGGAGAGTGGGTTAGTAAGAGATTCCTCTACTCCCGCCCAGGCTTTATTGGAACAACCTGGTGCTTTGAATGCTTGTGTTATTTGGGCAACCCTCGCTCTCTGGGACGAGTGGGGTATGAGCTGCTTTTTGAAAATGAGATGGTGGGACTCGTGAGGCCCTCACAAAAGTTGGGCTACAGAAAATTCTCCAGGGAAGCCAGAGCCGGTAAGCTTGTAGCACACCTGAACTAAGTGGTTCTATTGGAACCGTCTAGCTGGGGATGCATCTCTATGTCAGGGGAAGCCATTTAGGACTTTCTCCCCAGACTCAGACGAAGTATTTTGGGGCAGGAAAAAGTGCCCTCAGGGTGGGGTGGTTGGCCCGCTCTCTTCTCTGCAATTATTCCTGATCAATCCATAGGCCTGAGAGGAAACTGTTGTCTACAGATCCCCGCACCCCTTTCTTTAGTCGTCTGGAACTCTCATTTACTTGGCATTTTTCCTCATGATTCATGGATTGTTACCCTCATCTTCCAGATAGGGGACCTGAATTTCAAAACTAGTCATGGGAGAGTGAATTTGATTAGAGTTCTGTATGACCTCCAAATGATGCTTTATTCTTCTTTGCATGCTTTTTCTCAAAACATCACATATAAACATTTCCCAGAGGAGGAGACTGAAACTTGGAGGGATTAGCTGACTTCTGGAAGTTGTCATGGCCTGTACTTGGCTTATCAGGTCATGACCTTTCTCTTCAGCTTCTGCACCCGATGGTCTTTGCACTATACCAGTCTCTTTACTCTCTTTACTTTAAATTGTCATTTTTCACAAGAAAAAAATTGTAAGTTTGTGAGGTGATGCATGTTAACTCAACTTATTGTGGTGATCACTTCACAATATTTGTGCCCATCACATCATTATGTTGTGCACCTGAAACTAATACAATATTTATGTCAATTATATCTCAGTAAAACTGGGGATATGTTTAAAATTTAAAAATACTTAGGGGCGCCTGGGTGGCACAGTCAGTAAAGCGTCCGACTTCAGCCAGGTCACGATCTCGCAGTCTGTGAGTTCGAGCCCCGCGTCAGGCTCTGGGCTGATGGCTCGGAGCCTGGAGCCTGTTTCCGATTCTGTGTCTCCCTCTCTCTCTGCCCCTCCCCCGTTCATGCTGTGTCTCTCTCTGTCCCAAAAATAAATAAACATTGAAAAAAAAATTAAAAAAAATAAAAAATAAATAAAAATAAAAATACTGATAATTGTTATTTTGCCTCAGGCTACCATGAGAATTTGTAATGTCCACAGTGAAATTTGGCTTATTGTCTGTTACTGACAACAATGGCAATACTGGATTTAAGCCATAGTTATAAGCCTCTAAAAATACCCTAAAAATAACTTTGATGAATGATATTTTTGGTTTGAAGCTGAAAAATAATTCTTTGAAAATATCTGTGTAATTATGTATGCAAAACACAGGAAATTTCATCAATTTGATCTTTTTTAATATGTTTTATAAGTCAAAGAGCCAGTTAGTGGAGATGTATATAATAGGTTACTCCTGTCATGGTTTTCTAATGATGTTTCATGTCAACAAACCAAGTATTCATTCTTTGTGCTGTTTAAAATAGTAACGTGAGAATATTTCCAGCTTCATCTTATGGCGAAGGGCCATAACATGGGCCCATTCCTGAGTAGCCATATGGCAATGGTGCCGCCATCTGCTTATCCTGATCTTCCTTTTCCTGGCAAAACTTGGACCCATATGGGTTCTTTGTGTCTCATCTGTGTACATCACGAGGAGAGGCTAAATCGCTATCTACACTCTTCCCTGGAAACGACTTTTTATAATTACTCTGAACAGGAAGATCATCTCTTTTCTATTTACCTTCTTCTTCCTCTAGTTTTTACATGCCTGCCTTCTTCTAATAGAAGCAGGAACAAGTTGATTTCAGGAATATGTGAAGCCTGTCAGGGCATGCTGCCAGGTTTGAGGCATCATAATCACCTCAAAGGACTGACGGCCTGTGCTTTGTGGATGTGAAACTTCATCACTCAGGAGATAAAATGATCCATCGTTTTACATGTTGACAGGATAGCAATTTGGTGTCAATGTGGAGAGTCACATACACAGACAATAAGGCAACAAAGAATCTATGAACAGGCCTCTTATATTTGCAGTGACAACTATTTTCAGGAATGCCTCAAATATTTGATATGGGCTCTTTAGAATAATTTTAAGCAACTATGTCAATTTCTTGCATGACACATTCTTACACTTGAGTGAAAATATGGCAAAAGCCCATTTGCCAATCTGCTCCTTAATGTTTGCCTTCAAATGAAATAATTATATTTATACTATTGAAATATTTAAAAGCATGTATGCATGCTTCTCTTTTTTATTTTAGTGTATTTTAATTTGGTTTGGAATCTGCTTTGTGTGTGTATTTTTTTTTAACTCAAAAATACCTCTCTCCTATGAAACTATATATGAAGAAAAAATGACTACCACGTTGAGAATAATTAAGTGAATGAAGATAACTCATTCGGGAACCTCAGCGTATACAGAAAAGAAGTAACTTGGGTGCCTGGGTGGTTCAGTCAGTTAAGTGTCCGAATCTTGATTTCAGCTCAGGTCATGATCTCACAGTCCTGAGGTAGAGTCCCAAGAAGGACTCTGAGCTGGGTGTGTAGCCTACTTAAGATTCTCTCTTTCTTCCTTTGCCCCTACCCCGACCCACGTGTCTGTCTGCTTCTCTCTCAAAATAAACAACAAGCAAAAAAGAATTAACTGACCTACAGTCTTGCTCTGCGCAGATGTCCATTGGACAGAATTAATATTGTAGTAAGCATGACTGTGAGTGATACAGTATTCACAAAGGAAATTGGTCCAGAATATAACGTTCATCTTTTTGGTCTCTGCCACTGTCTACAAGCTCTGGTATAAGTAGTCATTGTACTTGAGTAGCACATATTCCTTGGCAAGAGCCTCGTGCTTCTACCCTTGTTGTTACTAATGTGCCTTCTAGAACAGCTTCGAAAAACTGACAAACCATAAAATGTGTAATTTTATTTAAAAAAATTCTAAATTTGAGAGAACAATAATTTGAAGCATCTGGAATTAGGAAGACTTCAGGCAATATAATTGTATATTTTAAAGTATGGTTAATCTGAAAGATGACCATTTAGATGATATCTTTTGAAGAGATTGATCTGATGAGATACCACATTACTCTGACCAAGATGATTAATTAAAGGGTGGGGTCAATTCAGGCCAATCAGAGCCATTGTGCATCTCCTAGCTCTGCAGGCAAAGAATTTTCTTTCCCCATCCATTATGGTTGCAAAGCTAATGGAATATTACCTATAGTTTCTTTGGCAGTCTTCTTTGTCACTGACTGTGGAGAGTCTGAAATATAGAAAAAGCATAACAAAGGGTCAATGTTTGAACACTTGAATCTGGTCATGTCTTTTTTTTTTAATTTTATTTGAATAAATATAATTTATTGTCAAGTTGACATACTGTGTATACAGTATGCTCTTGGTTTTGGGGGTAGATTCCCATGATTCATCGCTTACATACAACACCCAGTGTTCATCCCAGCAAATGCCCTCCCTAATATCCATCACCCATTTTCCCCTCTTCTCTTCCCCTCTTCTCTTCTCTGCACCCCCTCCCCATCCACCCTGAGTTTGTCCTCTGAATTTCAAGTCACTTATGGTTTGCCTCCCTCCCTCTCTGTTTATAATTATTTTTTCCCCTTCCCTTCTCCCATGGTGTTCTGTTACGTTTCTCAAGTTCCACATATGAGTGAAAACATATGATACCTGCCTTTCTCTGAATGACTTATTTCACTTAGCACAATACCCTCCAGTTCCATCCACATTGCTGCAAATGGCAGGATTTCATTCTTTCTCATTACAAAGTAGTATTCCATTGTATATATAAACCACATCTTTATCCATTCATCAGTTGATGGACATTTAGGAATCTGGTCATATCTTAAGTGGGGCAGAAAGCTGTACACATGTGTTTCTATTTTGGATTCTGATACAGTTTCTTCTTAAAGTTGTTTAATGTTTATTTATTTTTGAGAGAGAGAGCATGAGCAAGGAGTGGCAGAGAGAGATGGAGACACAGAAACCAAAGCACGCTCCAGGCTCTGAGCTATGAGCCCAGAGCCCCACATGGGGCTCAAAACCACAAACCGTGAGATCATGACCTGAGCTGAAGTCAGTCACTTAACCGACTGAGCCACCCAGGTGCCCTTGGTATAGTCTCCTTTTAATTTAAGTCAGCTGAGCTGAATATTTAGTTACCACCATTTTTATTATCAGCAACTAAATGTTTCTACAATTCACATGCCTAAATATCACTACAAATGTATGCAATTTCATCACCTGTTAAATTTAAATGATCCTAATTGCTTATGTGTTTTGTGATGTGCTGTCTTCAGTATGGAGATTTTGACATGGTTATTTTTGGAAATTTCCAGTAAAACTGCCTCCCTACTGTCTCTCCTACAGGAGAATAATGCAGAAAACATTTGTTTTGTGGTTGTATGCTAAACACAACATTTTATATGAGTTATAAGGGTCACTGTGAAACGTACACTTAGGTAACTACTTGGAATTTGGATTGCAAACCCTTAATACATTGTTACCTAGGATATCATGAGGCACTGCATAGCAGTTTTTTATCATGCATATACGCATTGGAATCATTAAGATTGACATTTTTGAAATACTAAATATGAAAATCTTAATAAATATTTCTACCCCACTTACACTTACACACGCTTGCTGTTTTTACCAAAAAAAAAAAAAAAAAAATCTATTGCTGACTGCAAGAATACGTCTTGATGTTGTTGTATATCAATAGTCCATTACTTTTACACTCATATTCCACTTTGCAGAATTTTTTTATCCATTCACCTGTTGAGGGAACTTTGAGTTATTTCCAGTTTTCACCTGTTATAAATTAAGCAGTGTATCTTACATGTAAGATTTTTTCAGAGATTTCGGAATGGTAATACCATTTTATACTCTCAGTAGGAGACGGTAGTTTCAGCTTTTCCGTATCTGTACAAGCGTGTGGTGTGTTCAACGTTTTGAGTCTTAGCTATTCTAATAAATGTGCAATGACCTATGTTGGGATGTTAATTTGTGTTTCCCTAGTGATTCATGATGTTGATCGTCTGTCCATTTGCTGCTCTGTTCTTTTTCTTGCTGAAGTGTCTGCTCAAACATTTTGCCCATTTTTTAAATTAGATTGATCATTTCTGTTACTATTGAATTTTGGGAGTTCTTTATATATTCTGGATACAAGTTTTTGCATAAGGTATAGGATTTATTAATGCTTTCTCCCAGCCTGTGGCTTCTTTTTTCTTTCTCTTAATGATGTCTTTGGAAGAGCAGATTTTTTTATTTTTTTATTTTTAAGGAAATCCAATTTATCAGTGTGTTCTTGGATGTATTGCACTTTGGTGACATCTATTAAAATAATTATTCTGATTGAAAAAAGTCAAATAAAAAAGAGTAAATTCTATACAGTCATATATATATATGTATATCATATATAGAGAATATATATACATACATATATAGAGAGAATATATATATATATATATATATATAACTCTAGAACAGTACAACTTTCCTATAGTGACAGGGAGTTGGTGAGTATTGACCTGGGGATACAATTATGAAAGGGACAGAAGAAGAGTTAGAGAGCAATGAATATGATCACTATTTTCATTGTGGTCATGGTTTTTATCATATATATTTATGACAAAATTTATTAAATTATAAGTTTAAATATGTGCCGCATATTATTTGTCAATTATAACACCTTAAAGCTGATAATTATACATGACATGGCAAACTATATATTCACCTGCTCAGAGCTCAAGTCAAATTGAATAAAGCATGATTTATTTTTATTGTTATCATTGTGGCTTGCATAGCTCTTGAATGGTTTTGTGAACTTCTAATTCTATGTTAGGCAAAAATCTGGCACTTAGTGATTATCACAGAAGGATTCAAAGGGTAATGAGACATACAGATATGTGAGTTTGTAGTTTCCAGTGATATGGAAAAGTCCATTCCATGTGTGTGTGTGTGTGTGTGTGTGTGTGTTTCTTTTCTAACTGCAGAGACAGACCTACTGGTAATGATCACAGTTGCAATATTCTATTACTGAATCCCCTAATTTTCCCCGGGTGACTTATTATTACCCTGAATTACTGTTACATTCTGTTTCTGCAGCTCACACTCCAGCTAGAATGCAGATTGTTTATCTTCCACAAGACTAGCCTTGGAATAACTCCTGGTCATAGTGTTTTGACAGTCTGTTTAGAGAAAGAAAGAAGATAGGGGAAAAAAATCAGTAAGTGAAGGCCAGAATGTATGGCAATGAAAACAATAATTAATTTTCTTTTACTTAGAAAGGGAAATAGTGACAATACAATTAAAATGTGTTAAGTTCCAGGATAATTTGGCTTCAAAGAGGTTACCACTGCTTTAACAGCTAAGGTGGTTGTGTTGGGCATATAAACGGGAAAACCATGGGCAGTAATGGCATATAAATCGCAGCCCTATGGCTTACTAGTTGAGAGACTAAAGCGAGGCATTTAATTTTGAGTAGCAGATTCCTATCCTTACCTATTTATTAAAAAAATAGAGAAAAAAGGTTGGTTCATTTTTTCTATCAGGCTTAAAAATGTAAGTATTTACTCACTATGAAATGAAATTTAAAAAAAATTATGAGCCATCTGAAGCACAATACCTAAGAGTAAAAGCATACTATTTGGGGATAAGACAAAGTATTGGTTCAAGCCTTGAACTAAAATTTATAGCAGGGATCAGGACACATACTCAACTGAAAATTGGTAATAAAACCGATTTTATTTATTGTAATAAAACGACTCCTCCAGGTTTAACTATAACGAACACCAAGTCTATCCCCCCTAATAAAGCAAGGTTCCCAGAAGTGTTGTTTTCTCTGCAGATTCTTCTGTGCTCTTTTACCCAGCATACAGTCTTCAGGAACTAATACATCTATGCCAGTCAGATGGCATCTCAAAGACTTACTATGCCATTCAGATTTCATGTTCCAAGTACTATCCTATTCTTGCCTGAAACTCTACCTCACTGAAAAATCTGCTTTCTCACAGCTGGTTTTTCCTTCCTGTAAGTGTGATATCAAATGCATTACAGATAGATTCATACATAGACAATCCCTCCATGCAAGTATGTTGCTTTTTAATTGTAGGAAAAAATATGTATAACATCAAATTTAGCATCTTAACCATTTTTAGGTGTACAGTGCATAGAATTATGTACATTTGCATTATTGCAATGTGTGTGTGTGTATATATATATATATATATATATATATATATATATATATACCTACCTGTTTTTGCAAAACTGGAACTCTCTATCCATTAAACAAGAACTTCCTATTTCCCTCCTTCCCAAGCCCCTGGCAACCCCCATTCTTTCTATTTCGGTGAGTTTTAGATACCTCAAATGAGTGGAATCATATATATTGACCTATTGGGACTGGCCTATTTTATTTAACATAAGGTCCATAAGGTTCAACCACGCTGTAGCAGGTGATAGGATTTCTATCTTTTCTAAGGCTGAATAACTTTTCATTGTATGTATATACCACATTTTCTTGCATCCATTCATCTGTCTGTAGACATTTGTGTGGTTTCCAGCTCTTGGCTATTGTGAATAATCCTTCAAGGAACATGAGCTTGCAATATCTCTTCAAGATCTTACTTTCATTCTCTTGGATATAGATCCAAAAATGGGTTGTTGGATGACAGAATAATTCTATTTTTAATTTGGGAGGGGAAGACCACCATACTATTTTCCACACCAGCTGTACCATTTTATATTCTGACCAACAGGATACAAGTGTTCTAATTTCTCTACATCCTTGCCAACACTTGTCATTTTCTGTTTGTTTTATTTTGTTTTGTTTTGTTTTTAATAGTGGCCATTCTAATGAGTATAAATACTGAGTTTCATTTAAAATGCTGTTAACCATTTATATATCTTTTTGGAGAAATGTCTATTCAAGTTCTTTGCCTATTTTTTAATTTGGTTATTCATTTTCTTGTTGGGCTGTATGAGTTATTTATATATATTTGATACTAATTCCTTATCAGAGAGATGATTTACAAATATCTTCTCCCATTATGTAGACTATCTTTTCATTCTGTTGATTGTTTCTTTTGATCCACAAAAGTTTTTTGTTTTTTGTTTTTTGGGTTTTTTTTGTAGTCCCATTTGTATATTTTTTGCTTTTGTGGCCTCAGCTTTTGGTATCATACTCAAGAAATCATTATCAACCTGAATGTCATGAAGATTTTCCTATATATTTTTTTCTAGGAGTTTCATAGATTTAGGTCTTAATGTTTAGGTCTTTAATCCATTTGGGTTAATTTTTTATATGATATAAGGTAAGGATCCAATTTGTTAGTTTGAACGTAAATATATAGTTTTTCCAACATCACTTATTAAAGACTATGTTTTTTTTTCCCATTGTGTGGTCTTGACAACTCTATAAAAGATCTGATCAAGCACATAAGGGTTTATTCCTGGGTTATCTATCCTTTTCCACTCCTCTGTATGTCTGTCTTTATGCCACTATCACACCATTTTAATTAGGTTTGTATCATATTTTGAAATCCAGAAGTGTTAGGTCTTCAACTTTGTTCCCTCCTTTAAAGATTATTTTGGCTATTCAGGGTCCTTCGAGATTCCATAAGGATTTTAGGAGTTTTTTTTCTGTTTTTTTTTTTTTTTACTATTTCTGCAAAAAATGTCATCAGAGGACACCTGGGTGGCTTAGTTGGCTAAGCCTCTGACTTCGGCTCAGGTTATGATCTTAACGGTTTGTGGGTTCGAGTCCTACATTGGATTCTGTGCTGACACCTCAGAGCCTGGATCCTGCTTTAAATTCTGTGTCTTCCTGTCTTTGTGCCCCTCCCTTTCTCTCTCTTTCTCTCTCTCTCTCTTTCTCTCTGTGTCTGTATCAAAAATAAATAAACATTATTTTTTAATGCCATCAGGGTTTTAATAGGATTGCATTGAATCTGTAGATTGCTTTAGGTAGAATGGACATTTTAATAGTGCTAAATCTTTCAATCCATTAATATGGAATATTTTTCCACTTATTTTGTGCCTTTAGTTTCTTCCACCAGTGTTTTATAGTATTCAATATAGAAGTCTTTTGCTTTCTTGATTATACTTTTACAGAGTATTATATTCTTTTTGATGTTATATCCCACAAGTTTGCTTAATTTGTTTATTAATTCTAATAGGATTTGTGTGTGTGTGTGTGTGTGTGTGTGTGTGTGTGTGTGTGTAATCTTTATTGTTTCTACGTATAAGATCATATGATATACAGTGAGAAGAGATTACCTCTTCCTTTCCAGTTTGGTTTTGTAATTCCTTTTCACGTTTAATTGCTCTGGCTAAGAGTTCCAGTACTGTGTTGACTAGAAATGGTTTAAGTGGACATCCTTACCAGGCTCCTGATTTTGGAAGAAAATATTTCAATTTTTCACCTTTAGGTGTGATGTTTGCTGTGGGATTTTTCATATATGGTTATTATTATGTTGAGGTAGTTTCCTTCTATTTCTAGTTTTTTTGTTTTTTTTTTTCTTTTCAGTAATAAAAGTGTATAGAACATGTTAAGTGCCTTTACCACATCAGTTGAGGTGATCATGTGGTTATGCCCTTCATTCTGTTAATGTGACATATTATGTTGAGTGATTTTTGTACATTAAAACATATTGTATCAAAAACATACTTGTATTAAAGGAATAAATCCTACATAGTCATGGTGTATAATCTTTTTAATGCACTGTTGAATATGGTTTTCTAATATTTTGCTGAGGTTTTTTTTCACCAGTGTTCATCAGGGATATCGGTCTGTAGTTTTCTTGTAGTATCTTTTTCTGGGTTTGTTATCAGGGTAATGTTGGGTTTCCAGAATAAATTTGGATTTGTTTCCTCCACTTGAATTTTCTGGAAGTTTGAAGAGGTCTGGTGTTATTTCTTCTTCAAATGTTTGGTAGAATTCTTCAGTGAAATCATCTGGTCCTAGGATTTTCTTTATTGGGAGGTTCTGATTACAGCTTTAATCTGTATCCTAGATCTAGATCTATTCAGGTTTTTATTCTTCATAACTTAGCTGTGGTAGGTTACGTGTTTTAGAAATTTGCCCATTTCCTCTAGTTTGTCCAATTTTTTGGTGTATAACAATTCATAGTTTTCTCTTAGAATCCTTTTTTTAATGTCTGTGGCATCAGTAGAAATATCCCCTCTTTCATTTCTGATTTTAATTTAAGTTTTCTCTCTTTTTTTCCTTGGTCTTTCTAAGGGTTTGTCAATTTTGCTGATCCTTCCAAAAAAAGAATTCCTACTTCACTGCTTTTGTTTTCCTATGCTCTATTTAGTTTATCTCTGTTCTAGTCTTTAGTATTCCCTTCCTGATGTTAGTTTGGGGTTGAATTTGCTCTTTTTCTAATTTCTTGAGGTATAAAGTTAGGTTATTTATTTGAGATCTTTCTGTTTCTGATTGTAAATGTTTTCTGCTATAAACTTCCATCCTAATACTGCCTTAGCTGCATCTCATCAGTTTGGTGTGTTATGTTTTTATTTTCATTTATGTCCATATAATTTCTAAACCTGCAATTTCTTCTTTGACCACTGGTTGTTTAAATGTATGGTGTTTAATTGCAAAATATTTGTGGATTTTCTCATTTCTAATTCTGCTATAGATTGCTAGTTTCTTTCTACTGTGGTTGAAAAAGATACTCTGTAAGATTTCAGTCTTCTCAAATTTTTTAAGAATATTTTTTATGGTCTAGCACATGGTCTGTCCTGGAGAATGTTCCATGCGCCCTTCAGAAGACCATGCATTCTGTTGTTTTTGGATGGAGTATTCTGTATATGTCTATTAGGTCCACTGGTCTATGGTGTTGTTCAAGTTTTCTGTTTCCTTATGGATCTTCTGTCTTGTTTCATCCATTATTGAAACTGTGCTATTGAAACTGTGCTATTGTTTCATCCATTATTGAAACTGTGCTATTGAACTGTGCTATGGATCTTATGTCTTGTTTCATCCATTATTGAAACTGTGCTAGATTTCTGAGATCTAAAGGATATCTTTGCTATTGAAGTTTTGTACTACTATTTTGTTGCTGTCTATTACTACCTTCAGTTCTATCAATGTTTGCTTCATGTATTTGGGAGCTTCAATGTTGGGTGCATTTATGTTTATAATTGTTATATGTTATTCAGAAACAGACCCTTTTACCAGTAATGTCTTTCATTGTTTCATGTGACAATTGTTGACTTAAAGTCTATTTTATCTAAGTATGGCTATGTCTGTTCTCTTTTGGTGTTAGGTTTCTGACCTTGGCTCAGGTCATGATCTCACTGTCTGTGAGTTCAAGCCCTGTGTCGGGCTCTGTGCTGACAGCTCAGAGACAGGAGCCTGCTTCGGATTCTGTGCCTCCCTCTTTCTCTCCCCCTCCGCTGCTCACACTGTCTCCCTCTCCCTCAAAATTAAATAAACAAGAAAAAAAGAAAAGAAAAGGAGTCTCTTGTTGCAGCATGTAGTTGGATCTTTTTTTTTTCTTTTTGACCATTCAGTCTATATTTGTCTTTTAATTCAGGTGGTTAATCCATTTACATTTAAAGTAGTGGTAGAAAAGATTTACCACATTGTCATTTTGTTAGTTCTTTTCTGCATGTCTTGTAGATACTTTGTCTCTTTTCCTCTCTTACTGCCTTTCTCTGTATGTATGTGTGTGTGTTTACTGACTTGCTTTGATTTCTTTCTTATTTCCCTTTGTACATTTTCAACAGGTGTTTTCTTTGTGCTTACCATGGGGATTATACGAAACAGTAACAGTTGTAAATTGAAAATTCTTTAATCTGCATACAAAACTACTGGTTTACGTCTCCACTCCCCAACTTTATGTTATTGATGCCACATATTACATCTGTTTATACTGTATATTGTTAACATACATAATAGTGATTCTTATGCTTTTATCTTTTAAATCTACACCAGAATGAATAGTGCTTTATCATTAAATCACAAAAGTGTGACGTTACAATACCACCAAATTCTGCATTTGTATCTGTAGTTACCTTTACCAGAGAGTTTTATGTTTTCATATGGTTTCCTGTTATTGCTTACTCTCCCTCCATTTCCATTTGAGGGAATCCCTTTACCATTCATTGTAGGGCAGGTTTGGTGATGGACTCCCTCGGCTTCCGTTTTCTGGGCAAGTATTAATTTTTCCTTCAATTCTGAAAGATTGTGTTGCCAGATAGAGTATTACCAGTTGGCAGTTTTCCTTTCGGTACTGTGAATATATTATCTCCCTCCCTCTGGCCTGCAAGATTTCTACTGAGAAATCTGTTGATAATCTTAACTGGTTTCTAGAATTCTCCCAAAGGCAATGTTGTCTGCGTATGGTTGTTCAATCGATGTTTCCGTTGAGGAGTGAGAACCCAGAGCTGCTTTTGCTACCATTTTGCTGACATCACTCAAATCTGTTTTTAAAATAATGATTTCATTCCTCAGTCATACTATTTTATTGTGCTCTTTTCCATAAACCATGCTGAGCCTTTGCCAGTTAATGTGCTATGAGGAAATCAGACCTCATCTGTATAATCTAGCAGAAAAGAATTTCATCCAGGAATTAGGTGATTATAAAGTATTGCATTTTTAAATCACTTTTCTGAATGATCTGGTGTCATGTGGCCACAGCCAGATTTCTGAGATCTAAAGGATATCTTTGCAGCACACATGACAAATATTTTTCCACCTTCACTATCACTACAACTGTTTCTCTGAATGTCAAAAGCTGTCGCCCCTCCAAGTGATATAGAAACTGGCCAAGTGTTGTGTCCTGTGCCTTCAAAATTAAGAAAGTATTTACACTCTCTTGTACTTCCCATATGTCATTAAATGTTTCCAGTTGAAATAATTCACTCAGGATCTTAGCTATAGGAGACTCTTGAAATTTTCATTTGTATCTTTCCACCACTGCCATTCACAAATGGACACCAAATCGAGTGAGAATAAAGAGTGAATGCCAACTGCCCACATATAACACAGACCACCCTTTGGGTTACTCAGTATCCAAAGACATCCTTCTACTCAAAAAGCCAATAATAATATGCTGTAACAAAAAAATGAAAAGTTCATCTTGAATACAAAAGTCTTCTTCTCAGAAGGGAGTATTTGATGGCCAGTCATCCTTCTCTTCTTTGGAAGAGGTTGGTTTCCTCTGCTAGTGTGGCCATAATCCTATCTTGAATTAAATCTCGGGTAATTGACTATAAAGTTGGGTGGCAAAAAGACCAGTGTAAGGTTGCAAAGAGTGTTGCATGTCCCATTCATACCTAAGCTGTAGAATGTGTAAAGAAAGCCACTCCAACCTAAGACTAAGAAAAAGCTGAGTAAACAAAATAAAATAAAACAAAGGCAACTTTAAAAAAACAATCCATCAGATAATTAAAGTCACAGGATAACCAAATAGTGTAAAATTGATAGAGCAAGTTGATTCAAAAGAATGGGATGAGGAGCTCCTGGGTGGCTCAGTCGGTTTAGCGGCAGACTCTAGATTTCAGTCCAGGTCCCGATCTCATGGTTCGTGAGTTCAAGCCCCACATCGGGCCCTGCACTGACAGTGTGGAGCCTGCTTGGGATTCTCTCTCTGCCCCTCCCCAGCTTTCTCTCTCTCAAGATAAATAAGTAAACTTAAAAAAAGAAAAGAAAGCATGGGATGAGAGCATTGGCATGTCTGTTGGAGAGGGCAGGGAAATATAAAAAAACTTCTGAGAATGTATCAGCTGATGAAAACCATGTTCTGAAAATTTTTACATATTGCTAGAAGCTGAGTGCGGACTAGGAGGGCTGTCCAGAATCCCTGACAGCCAGACAGTGGAGTTCGTACCCACTTGCAAGTTTTTCTTCACAGATCTCTACTGGAATTCATGACAATAAGATATGTATGAAGATATATAATAATTATATCAATTACATTTTATTAGCAAAGAGCTTGAGCATTAATAACTTTCATGTCATTTTACAGATACAGCTCTCTGAGATGTAGACTTAAGAATTTATATTTCCTTTCATTTCCTAAGAGCAATTCATTTGTTCCCTGCGCCAAATATATAATTAAGCTATGTTTACTGTGAACACAGGTATAATTTTAGCAGGCCAATTGTTTGCTGAGTGATGAAATGATGAACTCTGCAAATCATGTTCCATATTAGGCATTCCAGAGCTAATAAGCCTTATGCATGAACATGCTCATATATGCATGAACATATATAAGCCATATATATGTATAAATGTAAAACAGGTAGACCATATCAGATTTAGTGATCCTCTATTTTACCTCTTAAATGGCATTACAAAGAAAACAACATAAAGTATTGTTATTGTTATAGTTACTTATTTTTTTCCCCTTGGAATATTTTGGCCAGCATCAGACATCTTTCAGTCATGGAATTTATCAAGAGTTCTGCATAAAATTAAGAAATGAAGATAATTTAATGAGCTCAATATGCAATTAACCTCAGAAGCATTGCCTAAGCTTTCAAATCTGCCCTAGAGTATATTCTGAAACATTTTCCTTTATTATTTTATGTTTAATAAATCATTCAGCTAAAATTAGAGATCAAAATTTAGCATTTGGGCCTATAATCTTTATATGTTCTAGGTCTGTATTTGATGCTACTGACAAAAACAAATGATATTAATTCACAAATGGCTCAAAAGATCAAAATGTGCAAAACCCCACTTGAATTTAGTTATATGATGTATAGCTTTTCTGGGAATAGGGATGTTGTGTTAAAAGGCAAAGATATCCAAATAATATCAATTATAAAGATAAAAGTATAAACCAGAACGTCTGTGGAGAGTTTCATATGTAATCTCCGTGACAACGAGCCCTTGTAGGTTTTATTCATTGTTGCGTCCCCAAGTGTTTGTATAGAAGTTGCTCAATGATTATTTTGTAATGAAATGGCAATGAAGAACAAATATAAATATTTATAGCTGTGTCAAAAAAATTTTCTGCCCTTAAGAGATATGCCTTTTCTGCTTTGAGAGGAAGGGAAGGGTAATAGGAAAGACAAAATTCATATAGAAGACCCAGCAGGTCTCTTTGCAAATACTTTTCTCAATCAGTATTTTCGTCAGCAGTGTGTGGGAGTGGGGTTGTCTTGATTTTTCCAGGAAGGTGAGGCAAATAGTATTGAAATAGTGTGACCAAGATTGCACAGTTAAAAAAAACAAATAGCCTGAACATATTCAGTAGTTGGGGGGGGGGGTTCAATTTTCTCTTAGAATTTAGGCCAAGTCTATATTCCCAGAACCAGCAAACAATAGCACATAGTCAGTTCCAATTATACACAACAGGCACTAAGTATATGGCCGTCTGTTAATGAGCAAATTACCTAAAAGCTTAGTCATATATTTTTAATTTTATTTACATTGTAATAATTCTGAACCGTTGACTTACAGAGACGATGGCCTTTGTTTTCACCTGCCCAGAATTCTTATGTTCTTGCCACGATCGCCCAACACACTTTCCCAAGCAATGAAATCCATGGGTTACTCCAGCTAAATGCATTCACTTAATTCCCAGAAACAGCATCTAATACATTTTTTTCCCCACCTCTCTACCTAATAATGAGGAGAGAGAAAAACAGCTTGTTAGGAAAATTGGACATTCGCTTGTAACCTACTCTCTCTTTTTCCCAGTAGAGTCCTGATATGATCCTTCCCAATACTCAAGAGTAAAAGGAACTTCCCAGTTAGATGAAAACAGCAGTTACTCAAACTTTCTCTCTTCAATTCCTTCAATTCTTTTCTGAAATGCACCCTTCTGTAGTACAGAGAAGATCTATTGCTCTTCTCATGATCTTGAGAACACAGTCTTCTGTCAGTTTTTCACTCTTCCATCATATTCCCGATAGGAATCTTGGTCACGGAATGAATATGTAGGGTCTTTTTTATAACCCTAATGTGGTGCAGTACAAATGTTGCTGTGTGTGTATTTTTCCATGAAGAGCATATCTTTTTTGTTTATGATCCTTGAAATCAAAGATCAATGTGCTGAATCATTTTATTCCATCGCAGTAACAATTCATGAGGTAAAGGTAGAATGTGTAGGTAATTTTATCTTGATTTCAGATGTAAATCTGAGAGTCTCCAATTTCAATATATAACACTGGGAATTTCTCAAAAAGGGATATCACCATCATGATAAAGGAATAGAAGTATTCTATCCTTAGGTAACTTTTTAGGAATAACTGATGACTTTAATATATCTACATAAAAAAGAAAATGAGAAAAGCTCCAATAAAGGAAAGTAATATAGCAACATAACCATATTGGTTCATTTCAAAAATAAAATAGGGCCACTGGGGTGGCTCAGTCAGTTAAGCATCTGACTTTGGCTCAGGTCATGATCTCGCAGTTTGTGGGTTTGAGCCCCACATGAGTCTCTATGCTGACAGCTCAGAGCCTAGAGCCTGCTTTGTATTCTGAGTGCGTCTCTCTCTCTCTGCCTCTCCCCTGCTTATACTATGTCTCTCTCTTTCTCACAAATAAACATTTTTAAAAATTAAAAAAAACAGTAAAATACATTTACTGTCCCATTTTATACATCAGTTTGCTTATGAATATTACTATTCCCATTTCATAGCTGAAGAAATTGAAGAACAAAAAAAAAGTCATATAGCTAGCTTCATATAACAGATTTAGTAATGTTAGAGTTAGAAATTAATCAACATTCATTTTCTTCGTTGGTTTTCTGTTAACTACTCTTACATAGGTGCTACCACTGAAAAGAAAGTCAATGTGATGACGATGCTTATAACATCTGAGTAAAATTATTTAAAATTTCTAAATCCTAAATTTCAGAAACATCCTATTGAAATATGTTTATTATATATGTTATTAGAATTTATATTTGAAATATGAAAGACCTCTGTTAAAAATGATGCCAAATGTTTAAAATGGAGTTAACAAATTGATACACAAATATATTTGCACATCATACCTAGCATTATAATTTTTTATTAATAATTCTATCATCCTACAATATATCACTTTCTTCTCTGAAAAAAATTATTGCATAAGTCTTTTTTTGTGTGTTTAATTGTATTTTCAATAATATCTCATTTAGGTGATAGTACAATTATCTAATATTTCTCCCCAATAAATTGTTTTGTAAGCCTATTAGTAAACCACAAATGTATTGATGTCTTTCACCTATATTTAAATTTATTAAAGACTATGCACCTATTATAAATATATAAAGATAAGTAAGTATATCAATATGCATTGTGTATATATATAAATAAATAATATGCAAACATATTATACTTTTGTATTATTATAAATATATTATTAAATTCTCAATAGATTATACATTTTATAATATAAGTTTGTGTCAAAGATCTGTCTTATTATCCTTAGTTATGTTTTTTCCCTAAACTTAGGAAGATGGGGAATTAAATTTTAGATACTGGGGTGCTGGGGTGGCTCAGTCATTTAAGCATCTGATTCTTAGTTTCAGCTTAGGTCATGATCTCACAGTTTCATGAGTTCCAGCCTGACATCAGGCTCTGCACTGACGTTGTGGAGCCTGTTTGGGATTTTCTCTCCCTCTCTCTGCCCCTTCCCTGTTGACACTGTCTCCGTTTCTCTCAAAATAAATAAACTTAAAAATTTTAAATATTTTAATAGATTTAAAATATGAAGTTTATGTGAAAAATTTAGCACTTATTTTATATATTGCTGAGATAGAAATCAAGAAAAATAATTTTTGAAGGCATATGGGTGGCTCAGTCATTAAGCGCCAGATTCTTGATTTCAGCTCAGCTCACAGTCTCATGGTGGTCAGATCAAGCCCCGCATGGGGCTCCAACCTGGGCAGAGAACCTGCTTAGGATTCTCTCCCTCTGCCCCTCATGTGGGACCATCTCTGTATCTCTCATTCTCTCTCTTGTTTTTGTTTTGTGTGTTTTTTAAATATAATTTATTGTCAAGTTGGTTAACATACGGTGTGTAAAGTCTTCTCTTGGTTTCGGGGGTAGATTCCCGTGGTTCATCGCTTACATACAACACCCAATGCTCATCCAAACAGGTGCCCTCCTCAATGACCATCACCCATTTCCCTTCTCCCCCACCCCTCATCAACTCTCAGTTTTTCTCTGTATTTAAGAGTGTCTTATGGTTTGCCTCCCTCCCTCTTTGTAACTTTTTTTTGCCCCTTCCCTTTCCCCATGGTCTTCTGTTAAGCTTCTCAACATCCACATATGAGTGAAAACACATGATACCTGCCTCTCTCTGACTAACTTATATCACTTAGCATAATACCCTCCAGTTCCATCCACGTTGATGCAAATGGCATGATTTCCTTCTTTCTCATTGCCAAGTAGTATTCCATTATATATATAAACCATATCTTCTTTATCCATTCATCAGTTGATGGACATTTAGGCTCTTTCCAGACTTTGGCTATTGTTGAAATCACTGCTATAAACATTGGGGTATATGTGCCTCTATGCATCAGCACTCCTGTATCCTTTGGATAAATTCCTAGTAATGCTATTGCTGGATTGTAGGGTATTCCTAGTTTTAATTTTTTGAGGAACCTCCACAATGTTTTGCAGAGCGGCTGCAATGTTACTGTCCCACCAACAGTACAAGAGGGTTCCCGTTTCTCCACATCCTTGCGAATAATCTGTTGTTGCCTGAGTTGTTCACTATAGCCATTCTGACAGGTTTGAGGTGATATCTCATCAGGGCTTTGATTTGTTTGTCCCTGTCGATGAGTGATGCTGAGCATGTTTTCATGCGTCTGTTAGCCATCTGGATGTCTTCTTTGGAAAATTGTCTATTCACGTCTTCTGTCCAGTTCTTATTTGGATTATTTGTTGTGAGTGTTGAGTTTGATAAATTTTTTATAGATGGTGGATACTAACCCTTCCTGAGGTCAATTGCAAATATCTTCTCCCATTCCGTAGGCTGCCTTTTCATTTTGTTGATTGTTTTACTGTGCGGAAGCTTTTTATCTTGATGAATTCCCAATAGTTCATTTTTAACTTTTGTTTCCCTGGCTTCCCAGCAATATGTCTAGTAAGTAGTTGGTACAGCTGAGGTCAAAGAGGTTGCTGTGTGTGCTATCCTCTAGGATTTTGATGGTTTCCTATCTGACATTTATGCCTTTCATCCATTTTGAATTTATTTTTGAGTGTGGTATAAGAAAGTGGTCCAGTTTCATTCTTCTGCATGTTGCTGTCCAGTTTTCCAAACACCATTTGTTAGAGAGAGTTTTCCATTGGATATTCTTTATTCCTTTTTGTTATTTTAATTGGTTCTTTTTATCTTCTTAATTAGCTACTGAGAATGCTTATAAAACCTCTGACTTAAAAATTACCATCTTGGGGCACCTGGGTGGCTCAGTCGGTTAAGCGTCCAACTTCAGCTCAGGTCATGATCCCAAGGTCCATGGGTTCGAGCCTCGCATCAGGCTTTGTGCTGACAGCTCAAGAGCCTGGAGCCTGTTTCAGATTCTGTGTCTCCCTCTCTCTCTGCCCCTCCCCAACTCATGCTCTGTCTCTGTCTCTCTCAAAAATAAATAAACTTTAAAAATGTAAAAAAAAATAAAAAAGTTTAACAATTAAAAAAAATTACCATCTTGAATATGAAAATATTTCTGTTAAATTTTCTTTTCTTTCAATATTATTTGGACATTGATAGGGAATTTTAACATACCTACTTTCACCAAACTTCTATCTACCCCAACAATTTGTAAACATAACTATTTCACATTGTTTTTTGAAAATGTATGTATTTTGTACTGATTTTCCCTCATGAATTGTAAGAAGGTAGAAGTGCATGTTGCAATTTAATGAGCTGAGCTCAGGGGTGACCTTACACCTCAGTCATACATGAATATCCTCTCATTACTGCCTCTTTGGTATTGAAGTCTTTGCATTAGAAATTCACTAGGGGTATTCACTTCTACATTTGGTCTCTTACTTTATTGAATTATTTTACTGTTTGAGTTAATCATGGTTTCTTTGGGTTTTTCTAGATGCCTGATTGTATCTTCTCCACATAGAGAATATTTTATTTAGTGTCTTCTCATTCTTACTCTAGTTGGTTTTCCAACTTAATTGAACAACAGTGGAGTTTTTGAACACCTTGCCTTATTTCTGATATTACTGGACATTCCCTTGGGTTTCCCCAATAGTAAGCTCATGTGTTTAGGATTAAGATAGTTATGCATATAAGCATGATAGGAAAGTATGTTTTAATTCTCATTCTCATGTATTTTTTTAAATTAGAAGTGAGTATTGAATTTCCTTGAAAGCTTTTTTAACATCTATACAGATACTTATATGATGTTTCCCTTTCTTCAAAAGATTTTCACTTATTTGTCACATATCATTTTTTTTACTGTGATTCTAGGTTCTATTTGTTCACATTATACATGGAATTTTTGTCATGATATTTGTAAGTGATACTAACCTAAAATTTTTCTTTCTCTCTTTCTTAGGGTTAGGTATCAATATTATGTTTAGGAACAATTTATGATACATTAAGACTATTTGGCCTTTGAGGTTTGGTAGATTACTTTCCAATATCATTCTGACCTTTTGCTTTTCCTAGGGGTAATTTCTTAATAACTTTCTTAGTATCTCCAAGGAAAATTCATGAGTTGAGATTTTCTGTCTTTAATGAGGTTAATTTTGAAAAAAAAATGCTTATTTCTAAAAAAATTCTCCACTGCCTCTTAAGTCTTCCTAAATATTTTCAAAAAGGTCTCAACATTTCTATAAAATTAATTTTGTTTCATTGGTTGTTTTCCCTTCAGAATCTTTTATTATGTGTTGTTGTGTACACTCTTTCTTCCCTAATTAATTTTTTAAGCAATATCTCTATTTGTTAATCAGTATCTACACACACATTTGATGGAAAGGAACAATAATCATCCAGATTTCTTGAACTTTAAGATGAATGAAGGGATGCCTGGGTGGCTCAGTTGGTTAAGCATCCAACTTCAGCTCAGGTATGATCTCACTGTTGGTGGGTTCAAGCCCCGTGTCAGGCTCTCTGCTAATAGCTTGGAGCCTGGAGCCTAATTCGGATTCTGTGTCTCCTTCTCTCTGTGTCCCTCCCCTGCTCATTCTCTGTCTCTCTTTCAAAATAAACAAGCATTATTTTTTTTTAATGAGATGAATGAAGTAAATATCTGGAAATTTGAAAAGGGCTCCCTTGAAGAAGGGGTAAATATTTTATATGGCTGGGAAGGAGCATATGCAGATATTTGGTGACCAAAGTGATGGACTTGTAGGAATTGATAGCTGTGTGAAATACCCATTTATTGTCTCTATCCATCTACAGTCTTCCATAGAAATGGAAGGGTCAGGGTTAAATTAGCACATCATCATATAAAGGAAAACCACATTTCTAAGCTTGCTCATGGCACAATTTATCTAATGGTTAGTGATGAATGATATGTGTGCATTCTAGGAGGTACCACAAGGAAAGTAAAAGGTTGTTAGGTCTGGCTCCTTCACTTTCTACCTTCATGTTGACTAGATACTGGATATTGTATCTAGAGAAGCTATTTTATTTTATTTTTGAATATAATTTATTGTCAAATTGGCTTACATACAACACCCAGTGCTCATCCCAACAAGTGCTCCTCTCTGCTCATCACCAACTTTCTCCTCTCCCCCAGTCCCTATCAACCCTCAGTTTGTTCTCTGTATTTAAGAGTCTCTATAGTTCGGAGCAGCCATTTTAGAGCCTTGTAAACAGAGCTTATGCACAGGGGAGTGACTAAAGATAAATAATGCCTGGTTCTCTGATGCACTACATACCACAGCATGTGTGGAGAAATAAATGTATATCATTCTTTGGTTTTACACTGTTTTGAACTGTCACATTTGGAATTGTAGTAGATAATATTATGAATCAAGTTTCTTTTACATGACAGTAGGCTTGTTCAATGCATTCATTTTGTGGAATATAGAGATACTTCGTTCATTTTTATTTTTTAGAATATTGTCTATTGTATGAATTCACTAAAGTTTATTCAGATATTATACTGCTGATGGGCCTTTAACCTTTTTCTGCATTGCAGTTAATGGAAAATTTTTTGGTATTTCTCTTTTGATAACTTTGTGTGTATATGTGTGTGTGCACTCAACTGAGTGAAATATATACATATATGTGTGTATATATATATGTATATATGTACATGTATATATGTATACATATATATATTATGTATATATGTATACATATATATTATGTATATATGTATACATATATATTATATATTTACATATTATGCACATATATATGTACATATTATATGTATACATATATATTATGTACAGTTATAGACACAGGAGTACAATTGCTGACTGGTAGGTTACATCATAGGATATAGGTATGTAAAGTAAAGGCTGTTTTCATAAATGTTTTGCCTATTTGGATACTCTTGTGAGATTCCTATTAAAACTTTTAACAATTTTTTTATCATTTTTCTTATACTTTTTTTGATTTTAATATCTTATTTACATATTATGGATATGAGTCCTCTGTTGGTTATATACATGTCAAATAAACTTTCCTATTTTGGCCTGTGTTTTGTTTTCCCCCCATTTTAATGGTAATTTTAATGATTTAAAGTTCATTGTCTTAACATAACCCAAATTATCAGTCTCTTCCTTAATAGTGTTTTGTTGTATTTAACAACTAAAACAAATATATATAAATACATACATATATGTGTATAATATGCATTATATATTATATATAATATAATATATGTATATTATACAATATTATATATATATAATGCAAGCTTTTGAAATATTCACAAGTTTTATCATTTTTAACTTTTTCTTTTGAATCTGCAGTCCATCTGGGATAGCCTTTTGGGAAATGTGAGATCAGGTTTAGGATATGGTGTATGGTAAGGATTATGAGATTTTTAAATAACATATGAGAATTCAGTTGACTCAAGACCATTTTTTATAGAGTCCATCCTTTTGTCCTTATTTATGTAGACTTCTCTTTGGATGTTCTCTCTCATTTCATTTGTCAAGGCAAGTGTCCATTTTTCCACTACTATATTATTTTATATATTGATACGATGAGAAATGTATTACTGTGGCATACTGATTATTTTGAATTTAAAGTACTTAGGAAACAGTCAGGGCAAGAACACTCTGACCTTCCTTTGTTCCCCTGAGAGCACCCTGCCCATGTGAAGGGTACCCTGTCTGTATCTGGAGGGTAGAATGCATCCTTATTGCCAGAGAAAGGGAAGTCAGAGCTGATTCATCTGTATAAACAAACTTTGTTGCCTCTTCATCACTTTGCTACCCTATTCCCTAACTCCTTTGCCAAATCTTCACAAATGCTTGGGTTTTTTGTTTGTTTTTGTTTTGTTTTTGGAAAAATGTATAAAATCTGACTCTTGGTCACTCTGAGTCTGATATTTCTATAAGCTTTTGTACACATGAAATTATTTTTTTCTTCTCTTAATCTGTTTTATCTCAATTTAATTATTAGGCCCACCAAAAAAGTGAAGAATGGAAGGTTTCCTCCCCTACAGTTTTGGTGCCCAACATGGAGCTCTTCACTGGCTGGATGCTGGTTTCTGGGACTTCCAACAAGAGCCACCAGGAGGTAAGAATTCTTACCAAATTATTATCTCAGATTTCAGCCTGCAGAGCCTGGTAGAAGAGAAAGTGGTGAGAGTCCTTTTATTTTCTAAAATTAAATTAACCAGAGAAAACATTTGTGGAATTAGTTCCTTGGGTGTTGAAACATTGGTAAAGATTGGTTATGAGTACTCTTGCTTTCTATTAATCCCTTTCCTCCCAGAGATGGTCAATGTATTGCTTTGTCTCTGACTTTCGTGTCATTTGTCCTAAGGAAGAAAGCCATAGGGTTAAACACAAACTTGGTCCTATAAGGCTGTTATACTCTGCTTCACAGATTGGAGCATTCATGCTTCTCACCAGACCCATGTGTATTTAGACAAGCTTTGCTGTGATTCCCCAGTGAAAAAGTGGGGTGAGGCTTTCCTTTCACTTATTCTATGTCTTGAGAGCTTAGCTTGGTGACCAGTGAGAATATTCACTCAGATCTCTGCCATCCAGAAGGCACATATATTGTGTGAGTATGGTAGCCAGTTGAATAGACTGGGATTCTGTGACATAAAATCATTCTCTTTGTCGGGCTGTACCAGCTTTCAGGCGAGTTTGTCATGAGGAGGCCCAGTCCATAAGGGACATTTGTTGTCCTAACCTTCATTGCTGTGGTAGTGCTGGAAAAGTGTCATTCTAATAATGCCTCCCTGATGTCATAGACCTATAGTTCTTTATGACTAGAGGCATCTCATATTCCGATGAGAAACAAATACCATTTTTACTACACAATTCTTAC